>NW_027041829.1:649817-653044 GCF_033297395.1 Canariomyces notabilis | reverse complement strand
GCAGCCTCTTCGACCGGAGCAGCCTCTTCGACCGGAGCAGCCTCTTCGACCGGAGCAGCCTCTTCGATTAATACAGCCTCTTCGACCGGTGTAGGCTCTTCAACCGGTGTAGGCTCTTCAACCGGTGTAGGCTCTTCAACCGGTGTAGGCTCTTCAACTGGCGCAGGCATATCATCCTGGATAGCGGCCAACTCGGCCGATTTGGAATTACTCTCTTGAATGGTGTGAGGCTCCGATACCTGATCCGGTTCCTCATAGGCGGCGCTGGCTGCAGTAGGTGTCTCGATCGCCGAAGAAGACTCCTTGTCATCTAGCTCGACGACGGTAGCAGCGACCTGTGGTTCGGCATCGAGAGCTTCAGACACGGGCGGTTCAGGCAGGCTTTCAGCAGCTGGTACCGCTTCGGCAGTAGATGGTTGGACGTCAGTATCTTCGGCAACCTCGGTCCGGGAGGCAGTCTCGTCGGCAGGCTTGTGGTCCGGCTGGGAAGACAGGGAAAGTAGCGGTTCGATGGCTTCGACTTGGACTTGGACTCCGTCACCCTGAGCCAACACAGCTTCGGCAAGCGGCGCTTCAGTCTCGACGTTTTTCTCAGCCGCAGTCACAGTGGGCTGTTCTTCTTCAGGCTGAGCTTCCGCACCGCTCGTTTCCTCCTCAGGAGCCGGCACTTCAGGCTCTGCAGTTGCATTACCGCTAGGGGTGTTGGACTCGTTGTCTTGAGTTATGCCTGCTGATTCTTGCTCCTCGATTGAAGGCTGCTCTTCAACCGCGGATTGCTCCTCGACAGACTTTTCCTCGACTAGAGGCTGCTCCTCGACCAGAGGCTGCTCCTCGACAGCGGGCTGCTCTTCAACCGCGGATTGCTCCTCGACAGACTTCTCCTCAACTGAAGGCTGCTCCACGACGGGCTGCTCCTCGACAGCGGGCTCCTCTTCGACTGTGGATTGTTCCTCAACTGTGGGTTTCTCCTTGTCTTCACCCCTGATTGAGGAAACAACAGCAGTTTCTTCAGCGACATCAATGGAGACGGACTCTTGAGTCTCGGTCACCTCCCGGGATGCATCTGCACCGGGTGATTGCTCAGCCTCTGAAGCAGCAAGCTCAGTTGGTTCGTTTGGCTCAATGACTCCGGTAAGACTGTCTTGGGCAGTGCTAGAGGCCTGTTCTTCGGCTTCAACGCTAGGCGTATCAACTGCCGGGAGAGCTGGCTGTTCCTCTGGGGCTGGAGCTGGAGCCTCCTCCGCATCGACGGCCTCAGGTACAGGCATCTCTTTGTCAGGGTTTATTGCTGCAAGTGACGTTTCAGATTCCATCCCAAACTCATCATTGCTAGTGTCTCTCGTACCTTGCTCGTCGCTTTCTTCCGTGCTGATGACTTGGCCTTCAGACTGCGTCTTCGTCTCAGCCTCGGCGACGGGCGGAATGTCCATGACTGTTTGCCCGGACAACAGTTGATCAGGGTTTGTTCCCTGCGTCTCGGTAGTATTCTCGAGCTTGTCTGTCAGGGCAATCTCGTCCCTTGCCGTGATTGCTGTCTCGGCAGAGACCAGGTCGGCCTGCTCTGAGCCCATTTCGTTGTCGGTCTTCCAGACAATCTCATCCTCTTCAGCCACATTAAGATTAAGTTGATCAGGGGTATCATTGCTCATTACAGCAGAAGTCGTTGCAAACGCATCCAGGGTATCATGGGTATCGTGGGTATCCGGGTATCGCAAGTCCAAGTCCGTGTCCGTTGGTTTCGAAATGCATTCTGAAGCCTCCCCTCCCGCCATGCCACTCCCACCGGGGGTATCAAGCAATGCAGGGTGTTCCTCACCTGTAGCCTTTTTCTCAGCTGCCTTCTGTTCGCTGGGAATTGGCCCAACCGTGTCTTTGCTCTCGTTGTCCTCCTCTGCTGGCGTCTCCTTGGTATTTTCTGCGATTGCAGGAGTTGTATCGGAGTTTTTCGCCGGCTTCTCCTCCTGAGTCGGAGCGACAGGAGATGCGGTTTCCTCGTCCTGATTCGCCTGTTGCTCCGGCTGGGCGGCCTTTGCTTCATCGGCAACAGTCTCCACGGCCGTAGCTGGGAGCTCTTGTTTGGCGCTCTCAGAAGCTTCCGCAACAACAGCCGCAGCTGCGACCTGGGGCGCGTTGGCGCTGGTCTCCTCAGGGGACTGTGCCTTGACCTCAACAGGCTCCGATTTGGTCTCGTTTGGCACTTCCCCTTCAGCTTCTTCGGCAGATTCAGGCTTAGGCTCATCAGCAGCCTCTGCCTTACTTTGGGCTTCGGTAACTTCCTTGACCTCCTCTTTTGACTCGGCCTGGGCGTCGTTGGACTCGGCTGTTGTAGTTTCAGCAACTTCAGCTTTGGGCTCCTCAACCGGCTCAGTCTTGGGCTCCTCAACCGGTTCAGCTTTGAGCTCCTCAACCGGTTCAGCTTTGGAATCCTCAACCACCTCGGTCTTGGCCTCCTCGACCGGCTCGGCTTTGGCCTCCTCGACCGGCTCGGCTTTGGCCTCCTCGACCGGCTCGGCTTTGGCCTCCTCGACCGGCTCGGTCTTGGGCTCCTCGGCCGGTTCGGCTTTGGGTTCCTCAACCGGTTCAGCTTGAGGCTCCTCAGTCAGCCCGACTTCAGCTTCCTCCGCTGGTTCGGCCTTGATTTCCTCAACAGATTCAGCCGCCACAGTTGCGGCAACCTCGGCCTTTGTCTCCTCCTGTTCAACGGTAGGCTCCTCGGTCAGTTCAGCTTCGGCTTTGTCGGTGAGTTCAGCGTTAACGTGCTGCTCAGCCTCAAGCACAGGTTCGGCCTTAGCCTCCTCCGCGACCTCAGCTTGCGGCTCCTCGGGAGCCACAGCCTTGGCCTCTTCAGAGGCTTCCACTTTGGTGTCCTCTTCCGGTTCCTCGACTGGCTCAGTGGTAGTCTTCTCAGAGGGATCAGGCTGTTCTGTAGCCTCAGATGCAGCTTCAGCTGCTGAAGTTTGAGTCTCATCAACCGGTTCAACTGTGGACTCCTCGGCGGGTTCAACCTTCTCCTCTGCAGGATCTGCCTTGGATTCTTGGGCAGGTTCAGCTTTGTGTTCCTCGGCAGGTTCTGGCTTGGGTTCCTCAGCAGGTTCAGCCTTGGATTCCTCAGCAGGTTCAGCCTTGGATTCCTCAGCAGGTTCAGCCTTGGATTCCTCGGCAGGTTCGGCCTTGGGTTCTTCGGCAGGTTCAGCCTTGGGTTCTTCGGCAGGTTCAGCCTTGGGTTC
>NW_027041829.1:613168-649737 GCF_033297395.1 Canariomyces notabilis | reverse complement strand
GCCTTGGGTTCTTCGGCAGGTTCAGCCTTGGGTTCTTCGGCAGGTTCAGCCTTGGGTTCCTCAACAGCATCATCCGCTGCAACAGCTTCAACCTTAACCTCTGCAGGTGGCTGCTTTGACTCGGGCTCATCGAGAGACTCAGCGGGCTCAGGCTTGGAATCCTCGACAGACTCCTGTGCCGGCTCGTCCGCAGCCGCTTCTGTAGTCCGGACCTCAGCCGCCGACACTTCTTCTGTGGCTGCAGGCGCCTCCTCGACAGCCTTGGCCTCTTCAACAGGCATCGAAGGACTCTCTGCTTCCTCAACAACAGCCGGGGCAGAAGTTCCAGCGGATTCTTCTGGCTCCGCCCCCGCAGCCTCCGTGGCAGCAGCAACCTCCGACTTTTCCTCTGGCACATCCTCGGGATCGGTAGCGCCCTGTTCCGTAGCTAGAACGCCTTCCACCTCGGCCTGGGCAGGTTCTTCAGGCTGGCCAGCGGCGTTGATCTCAGGAACGTGCTCAGACTCATCCATTTCAGCCTTGACCTCGGTGGCAGCCTTGAGCGTGTCAGTATAATGGACTCGCATGCGAAACGGCGTGTCTAAGCTTACATCGGCAACAATGGGCTCCTGCACATCGGCATTGCCATCCGCATCAGGTTTCTCCGAGTCGGTGGATTCTGGCGGATTCGACGGTTCCTCAACGCCCGATGCCTCAGGCTGATTCTGGCTGGTATCCTCGGCTGCTTCGGGGGCAGCCACGGTGTCATTCTGAGTTACTGCAGATTCTGCAGATTCTGTGACGGGGTCATCCGGCGTCTCGTCCTTTGGCTCTTCAGAGCTCCCAGTGGGTGAATCGTCATGAATCTTCGCAGCTTCCCCTTCGAGGACAGCCTCCGCGGGTTCGGAAACCCCTTTAGCGGAGACCTGAGATACAGGTTCAGCCACACTTGCGGATGCTTCTTCCTGGGCATCGTTCGGCTCATCAACCGTTTGAGGCACTGCTGGGGACTCGGTTTCTGTGGCGGCCTCGTTCCCTTCAAGGAGATCGGGAGCAGTAGTGCTATCGTCGGCGGCAGGCTTCTCCCTAGAGGCTATTAGAATTCGACAGAACTAATGTTGGTAGCTATCAACTTACTCAATCGCCGGCTCTTCTTCAGCTTTTGGTGCCTCTACAGGTACCGGGGTGTCATCGGTAGCAGAGATGGTCGGTTCGGCGGCGGCGGCTACGGGTTCCTCCTTCGAGTCTTCCTGGGACCCAGACTGAGTAGCCGGTTCGTCCTGTGCATCATCATTTGGTTCTTCCTTGGCCTCAACCGCGCACTTGGCCTCCTGCTTCGAATTGTCGCTGGTAGCTGCACCCTCCTGGGCGTCCTCCGTAGCGCCAGCAGTCGGTTGCTCCTTGGCTTCGACGACATTCTCAGCAGGTTGTTCAGCTTGAGATTCGGTGATGGACTCGGGAGTGGGATCTTCTTTGGCCTCATCCGTGGATTTGTTTGTGGCGGCTGTTGGAGCCGGGTCTTCGCTGGCTCTGTTCGGCTCAGCAGCTAGCTGTACATCAACCTCATCTGCGGGTTCAGGGTTCGGTTCCTCGATGGCTACAGAAACAGCGTCAGGAGTGGGCTCATCGTTGGCCTCTGCGACAGCTTCAGGAGCGAGCTGTTGCTCAGCCTCGGCGACAGGTCCAGAAGATGTCTTATCCTGAGCCTCTTCGGTTGGCTCAAGAGCTGCCTGCTCGTTTGTATCAGTAACAGGCTCTTCCTTGGCTTCAATGGCAGCCTCAGGAGTAGGAGTAGGCTCCTCAGTGGCTCCAACCGCAGTCTCTGAGGTCGGTTCTTCCTTGGTCTCCGCCGCAAGGTCATCGTTGACCGGCTCTTCCTTGACTTCAGCCGTGATCTCAGGCACAGGCCCCTCACTGGCCTCAGCAGCAGTATCGACAGCTGGCTCTCCGTTGGTCACGGGCGCAGGCTCATCGTTGGCCGGTTCTTCCTTGGCTTCAACCGCAGCCTCAGGAGTAGGCTCCTCATTCGCTTCAGCCGCGGTGTCCGGAGCCGGTTTTTCCTTTGTCTCGAGCGCAGGCTCTTCGCTGACTTCCACGACAGGCGCGGGAGCAGATTGCTCATCGGCTTCGGCAACAGTATCAGGGACGGGCTCTTCCTTGAGTTCGGCCACATTTTTAGGAGCTGACTTTCCCTCAACCTCGGGGGCCGGCTTCGACTCTACCTCCGCGGCATCTTCAGTCTCAGCGGCCTTGACTTCCTCTGCGGGTGGCGGGGACTGCGTGCTCTCCTCCTCAACGGTTGAGGGCTGCTCGGCTGAGGGCGGTTCGGGAGCAGTGCTGGGTTGCTCTTGCTCCTCCTCCTCACCCCCGGCGGATTCTCCCGCCTTTTCCGCTTCCGGCTCGACGGCAGGTAACTCCTGGGCGTTCTCCGGCTGAGGAGCCTCGGCCTCAGGTTCGGCCTTGGCTTCAGTAACTTCAGCCGTAGCCTCTAAGGGCTTTTGTGTTTCTTCAACCTCAGCAGTAGGTGCCGGAGTATCTGCAGGCGGCTGCTCATCTTCCGCAACAGCTTCAGGGGCGGTGGTCTCGACAGACGCCGTGACTTCGTCGCACTTCGCCTCCTCAGACGGCTCTTCCTTGACAGCTACAGGCTCCGCTTCGGTGGAGCTTGGCTCCTCTGGCATTTCCGCAGGGGCGTCTACTTTGACGGGAGCCGGGCCAGCATCCTCGGCGACCTTGGTTTCAGCAGCTTCAGCAACGGCATTCCCACTGCCTTCGGCGACGGCAGCCTCAGCTTCTGCAACGGGTGCCGGACTCTGTTCAGGGACACCAGCGCCGTTGGTGCCGACCTCCTGTTGTTCGGGTTTAGATTCGGCCTCCACCACAGGGGCCGCAGCAGCAGCGGCTGCGGCAATAGCAGGTTCACTGCTCTCCTCAGCCTTGGGCTCCTCCCCAGCACTCGGGATTTCAGGGGCCGGTTCACCGGCCTTCCCATCTTCGGCCTTGGCGGGAGACTTCGGTGTCTTACTATCCTTGTCCTTGGCTTTCTTGCCGTTCTTGCCTTTGGACTTCTTGCTGATCTTGCCGTTGGGGGGGGACGCCGGCTGCTCAAGCTCCTTCTTAGGCTGAGGCTCAGCTTTCGCGGCCTTTGCCGCCGCCTTCTTTGCAGCCTTTTTCTTATTCTTCTTGGCGCTCCTCGAGAGAGGAGCTGTGGGTGAGGTGGGTGACGCAGGGCCCGCTTCTATGGGAGCCTCCACCTCCTCTTGTTGAGGAGCGCCCTCGTCCTCAACTTCATCGCCTGAATACCTCCATCAGCGATCACGTTCATGCTCATGTTTATGCTCACAGACAGCACAGCTGATGCGGCAATAACATGTTACTCACCCTCATTGTCTACCTCAGGCTCATTCTCGTCTTCCGACTCCGAGGGCTGGAAGTACTGAACATCTCCATACTGGGATACCTGCACAGAATTGAAGTCGGCAAACTGAACGTGGTCATACTGGACTTGGGACCAATGAAGGCTCGCCCGGGCGGGACTGAACTCGACATTTTCGACTGGGTAACTCATACTTGTGGGACGTCGACCTCTGCCTTGTCGGAGGGAATCTCGACTGTGAGGACCTGAGGGGTGCTCTTATTATCCTCCATGCAGAGCACTCCAATACTACGTGATCTTGAGACACTGCAGATATGATGGCTACCCAAAGATGAGGTGGGGGGGTTTGGGCTGCGGGTGGCGGTCGACGAATGGCCAAGTCGTGGCTAATATATGCTATGCACGACTGGAGGGTGCAGTTGCAAGCGGGAGGTTTTGAGGGGAATTTTCGCGGTCAATGGTTGGCCGCGAAGGGTTTTTCGTCGATTGTAAACAAAACAGGTAAGTGCGCTCTGGCGCGCCGGTATTGGGTTCTGGAAAACACACAAACGCAGGAATTGTGAAGAAGAAACTTCACAGGTCCCACTGACGACTTGCAGATGTAAAAGAGAAGATTGCAATTGGGAATTGGGAATCGGGACGAGGCAGAAGACAAGCTCCCTTGGACAGTGACAGACCGAGGCCTGGGGCAGGTGCATGAAAAAGAGCAATTGGCTCTTGGCAAGAACTGTGTAGCCCGCCACGGCAGTCACATCCCTCCCCCCATCAAGTGCGAATTCCAGTCGCAATCAACCATTCAACCCCACGTAACATGGAGAACGAACCGTCTCTCATGCGCGGGGTGTTTTTCTGCCTCGAGTGAATGGATGAATGGATCGAGAGGTCCGGCGGCGGCCCACACAGCTGCAGTGGCGCCACGTCGCACCCGGGGTAAGACGCAAACCCAAGCAACTGCTCGAACCAGACGGAACCTTGGGAGAGCTGTCACAACAAGACGCTTCAGCCCAAAGCAACAAGTTGGAGAATAACGTTAACATTGGCCACGGCTAGCCGGCAGATCGGTCAAGTCGCAGACCTCTAGACCGAACATTGTCTCGAGAGAGCCGGAGCCAATGTGCTGTAAAGTTACACGCATAACTCAGTGCCATGGTCAAGAAAGATGACCGTCAATTCGGCTCACAGCATGAAGTGACGCGAGCCTCATCCCGGATGATTGGATGAGAACAATTGGGTAGCTGGCGTGCCATTGGGCTGCCATGAGGCTATCCGGGACCCTCCCACGCTCGGTTGATGTTCTTCCATCCCTTGCTTGGGAAGCCGGGATGGGGTGAGCGACGGGGTTACCGAAGCGGGACAAACCACGCGGGTGCCGGCAAGTACCGTATATACACTAGTAGGTGGCTCGTCCACAACGTCAATTCAGTTCTCAAGGTGAGAGATTTGTGTGTACAGTACAGTACCTCACGTAGATGGGCAGCGATCCCCCTCCGAGGGGCATCAAAGATCCCGTCCCGTCGCTCGGGTGGTGATGGAGGTACAGAGTCGGCGCGTGGTGTCACGCCGTGCTACGTGGTTGACTGCTGGCTTGTCGCTTGTGGAGATCGCCTGCATGACGGGCGGTCTAACTGTGACGGTACCTTGTAGAGTGGGTCCCGGCCAGCGACATCGGGTCCATACGTGGGGCATCAAGCATGCATGTTAGTGAGCCAGCACAGCAGCCCGAAAATTTTCAATGCTCATCATCAAGTGCAAAATGTTGCGCAGCTGACCCAATTGCGAACGATCTGCCATAGATGAGTGGTAAGGACTCACCGGAGCAAAGAATCGAATTGGTAGACTGAAGACGTCTGGGGACCAGGTCTCTGGATGTTTTGTTAGTGATGGAACTTCTTCAGGGTCTTATGTTGCTCAGATCACCGCTAGTCCGACACCCCTGTTCAAAGTTCTAAGCTAACAGTTGATAAAGTAACGTCAAAGTCCAGCCGAGAGCCAGCCTATCAACTCTCGGGTCACGCAACGGCTATCAAACAAGCCGCACGCATCGAACAGAGGGACATATCACATAGGAAACAAGAATAGTCGAGTCAGGCAAGAAGATCGATGCTGATTTTAGGTGAAAGCCAAGAGCAGCCCTCTGTCAGGTTTTCTTGATTTCACTACTGTGGTGGTATGGGTAAGTCAAATTACCCTGTCCTGTAAATACGTACAGGTTTCGCCAGCCTGACGTGGGCGTCGCACGGACCAAGTACCTGACAGGGGAATTTAACTTATGCCTCACACCACAGTAGACTTCACACCGAGAAGCTGGCCCTGTCCTGTACTTGGCCCTATCTGTGATGAGAGCCTTGGGAGTTGGGAGGTACAAGTCAACCTCTTCGCGGCTAATTGCCAAGCTGAACATACGCTCGAGACATTGATACAGCATCGCTTTTGCGCCGATTCCCTGTACAGAGGAAACCCCCCCAAGATCTCCAACCTTACTCTACGAAGCAAGAGTGACTGGACGCTTGGACCGGGTTGGAAGCCATAGTGTAGAGATCAGCGTCGAGCTGATCAGGTTGCGAGTTGCGACGCCAGACAGGAATGGAAGGCGGCAAGATAGAAAGACTAAAAAATGCTCAAAACGTGAATAGCTTGATCGCGCTTAGGATCGGGCGCCTCCACAGCTGATGGAGCTTCTGTTGTCGCTTCTGTGGCAACGGATAACAACAGTGAAAAGGCGGTGTGAGGCACTGAGGACCCTCGTCAACTGTTCAGCTAGACCTACGAAGGTAGAGCTCCCAGGCTTTGAGCCGGGTGATGCTCATTGCTATCACGCTATCACAAAGTTTTCCAGCCATCTCCTGCGCAACACCAAGCACAAGGCCGAGGAATCTGCGAGGCTGGAATGCACGCTAATGAGGCGGCAAGGGTTCCCTACGGTTACCCAGCTGCAGCCTGCACGCCTGTCGGCTGTCCACAAGCCGGTAGTGTAGTAGGAAAACTTTATGCCTTATCAAACGACTCTGTGCGACATGCCTGTGCCTCGAACCAAAACAAATCCTAGGTACAAACCTCGAAACGCCAGTCCCATCGCTCCAGAAATAAGAGCTGCGAGGACAGTAGCTAACATCATGGGAACAATATGTCCTCCCCTCGCCCAACCATATCCCCCACCTATATTGCCATCGCTCACCAACACTCCGATGCGAGTGTCCCCCATGAAAAGGGATGCCTGCTAGTATCCCACTCTGCACCGTGCGATACCAATACAACGCAACCTCCCCTGAGTTCTTAAGCTCAGATAGCCATCGCTTCCTGCAGCTTTCTGAGTTCCGCCTCCTCGTCGTCCTCTGTTACTGCGGGCGCCTTTCCTTTGACTAGAAAGCCGTTAGCACGCGGGCTAATACAGGGCTGGGTCGCCCAAACAGAGGTCAACTCACGATCTCCATTTGCCACAGCAGGCAGTCGGTCGACGGGCACGGCGCCCGTCTCGAGCATCTTGTCCTCCAGCTCTTGCTGCTGAAGAGCTTCCATTTCGTCCTCTAGGTCTGCCTCGTCGACTTGCGGGCCAATGGCGGCGTTAGAAATGCTATCCGCAATATCTTCGTTGAGCCGGTTGTATTCCTGAATCTGATCCCTGTTCATATCGTCAGCGGCTAGTGTCCAGGATATCCGCCTAACGGGCCGCAACGCGACATGAGAGCAGGGCACATACATTACTTCGTCCACCTTTGTGGGCGTGAGCTTGCCATGTATTTGCTTCATGACGTCGCCCGCCCTCTGCATGGCGGCGAACGTCTCAAGGTTGATATTTGCCGACTCGATCGCCCCAATCTGCTGCTCGATGGTTCCAACGTGGTTCAGTGTCTGCTCGAGGGTGTGTTCGTAGGCCTTCTTGCGTCGCAGCGCCGCCATCGCAGCTGTTCAAAACGGCCGTAGCTCAGCATCCGCTCGCAAGTGCCGCACAAGGAGACGCCGACAGGCGGTTCTTACCTTGTTTGTTTGTCGTGACATTCTTCTTTGCTATCTGGTTCTGCTGCTCTATCTGGTTCTCGAGGTGTTTCTGGCGCTTTTCCAGCATCTCGAGCTGCGTCCGGAGTGTAATGATGACATTCTTGGGGTTATCTTTCCGCTTCTGCGCGGCTCCGCCGCCAAACCAGCCCCAGATGCCTGACATGGCGAGTATGTGCGGAATGAGGATCGGTGCTAGAAGGCGATTATCGGCGATGGGTTATTCGTGATGTGCTGGATGGCGGACCCGATATACAGTTGGCGGTTGCGAAGCACCGGTCCAGCTGATCAGCTTTGCCGATGACGACGCCGCATCCAGGTTGGCGGGGTCGCAGCCTAACTCCAGGCAACTCGGCAGCCACCCACTGACCGATAAGAGTGATGGATATCTCTGTCGTCAAATCCTAATGGAATACAAGGTCAGGGACCTTGTTTTGGGGAATGTACTTGAAAGTCGTCTTGAATCGAGACTTCTGTACCGTTGCCTATCAGCGATGATGCAAGGCGTTGCCAAACGAGCTTTGGGAGAGTGGGATCACGGCAAAGGCCATGCGGCGAGATCATGTGATTCGACTAACAGTGGCTATGACTAAGCAGCCACGAGGAAGCTCTTGGAACCGGCAGGCACCATCCAAGATTCCAACCACTCTTCCCATTCGCGACGATGGCTCCCTCGAGACACTCTCTGCGCCATTTTCATTTCAAAATGTGACAGAATTTTTTATCTCGGTTTTCAGGATGTCTACTGGCCCTCCGCCGTCACAGCTTTGCCTGCTGTCGACATTGCCGCTGAAACAAGTGGGCGATAAAGTGAGATTCTTAGCCTGGTGAGTTATTAGTCGTTCTTGCCATAAAATCAACGTGGTGGTTGTCGGACATAAATCTGGACTTCAATGCCACCAAAAGTACTATTTTCCCGGGTATAGCAAACCATGCTCGTCGCACGTACAAGCTTTCAGAGGGCTTTGAAGTACACAACTGACTTGTCCTGCAGCGTGTCGTCTTACTCTCCTGTCCATGCCATCCTGACTTTGGAACATCGTCTATCGGGCGATGCCTGCTCAGTACTGGCTCTGGTGGATGTGAACCTCATCCTGGAACGTATCGGAGCAAACCAGACGCGCACCGGGGAGTGGGTCAACGTGATCGGGTACATCACGGACATCGCTCCCATGAATGACGGCAAACGAGCAAAGGGCGGGAACTCAAAGATCCAGGTCCAAGCCCTCCTTCTCTGGTCTGCTGGGCCGCTTGATGTGCAGAAGTACACAGCATCAGTCCGGGCTCTGGAATGCTGAGGTCCGCGCCAATTACCGACATCCGCTCTAAGGCTCGCCTTTGCTTGCTTGCTAAGGACCTTATGTTCCTGGCCGTTCCCGCCGCTGGATGGTCCGGTGAGACTACATCCAGTTATTATCCTCTCAAGCACTGGCGCTTCACTTTTGCGCGGATATGCTCAGATTGCAGCCCCTGACGATTGTTTACTTCCCAGCGTTGGTTGCAAGCCATTGCGCCTCAGGGCAGCAGCAACTTCCGGGAACTCTGTCAGGACGCCACGACGTTATGCCGCGGATCTATAGTCAACGGGGCGAGTAGATCTAACACGACAGCACCGGAGACGGTTTCAGTGCAGATGGCTTGCAAGTTGCAACTACGATCCCCGAATTCCCGACCGCTCAGTGACCGCGATGCATAAAGCCAGTCGTCAAGGGAGCCCTGGATTGGTTGCCTGGTGGAGGCAAGAGTTGGCGGCCGCTACCTAGACTACCTGATTCTGCAAAGCTATGGCTACGGCTGTCTTGCTGTGCACATCAACACCGCTCGAGATACATCGTCTCGCCCTTCGCCAAGCCCCATATTGCCTAGAATGCACGAGGGTACAGGCAGTAATCCAATTGGGATAGCGGATCGCTCAAATATGGCTAACTCTTGTCGGTTGCATAATCCGACATGCACATGCAGTCAACCGCCAAACTTGAGGAGAAATCGGTGTCCATTGTGGCACCGGCATGCCAGATGGCACGATATTGCTGGTCCGAACGCAACGGCTTCCAGCCGCCGTGCCGCCGTCCCACAGTCCGATATAGCAATCTGTGTTCCGGGCGACTCCGTGTAAGACATCCTGTTCGCCATTCGCCATTCGCCCTCCTCGGAGTCGGCCGCGACCGTGTTATGGTTGAACCGCTGCATGCTGGGGTTCCGTCCCTGCAAGAGAAACCATCTGCAATTCCTCGGTCCACCTTCCCCATCAGACGCTTGGTTCCAACAAATTCATTCGCTTCGATAATGGAACTGATGTATCAAGTCAATTTCGGCGTTTCTCGTCGCGTCGGCTCCCAGGATCGTGGCGCCTCCGGTCCTCCCTTCTCCTCCTGGGCGATTCACCGGCGCCCGCCTTGGATATGACGACTGGCTGGTGAAGCGGTCGCTTCAAAGGCTTGCTTGAGCTGCCGGATGACCTTGCCGCTGCCTGTCTCTCCCACATGTCTTTGGACTTGACGCAGATGTCGTCTATTTGCTCCTGAGGGATGTCAATTTTCGTCTTCAAGCTCTACCGTATGTCGTGCGGTGGTGGCTCACATCTGTTAGGCAAGGCCCTGGTGTGGTGATCAGAAAGCCATCCTCTCCCTAGACACTGTCAACCATCAGCCCTCGCGGATTGGGAAGGGAAAGTTAGCCCACTTCGCGAGTATAGGGCCTCACTGTTGCCTCAGGCCCGAGATAATACTGAAGTTCCTGGGTGATGACCTTCTTGTGGATATCCAAATGAGGGATCCAGTACTTGTTCATGGATGACGAGGACGACATGTTGGCTAGGAAGCTTGGAGTGATGCGACAATGTGGGCCGAGGCCGTTGTTTCCTATTCTTCTTCAAAGTAGGGACATAGGGAGAGCAACCCTCTATTTATGCCTCCCTGGGGGCGACGCATCGGCTGAAGTTGGCCAGTCGAGGAGATGCTACCTTCCAGAACGCTCTCGGAGGAGGTCACGAAGCAGAGTATAAACACTTACACCGCTCAATCTATCCTAGCCACTCAAATACACGATCTGCTGCGGTCCGTTGATGGCACAGTGGCGGTATCCAAGCTGGGTAGAGCCCTTTTTTCACTGGCTGGTTTCCTTCAACCCACCGTCCGCCTCACTTTTCCGCCTCGCCCAGGCCCCCCTCCTTTCCATTCCCGACTGTCTGTGATACAACCCGTCGAGACCTACCCATGCGCACCTCGAGTTGTATCTATTGCATGTCTGCTTCAAGCTATCGTTAGATGGAAGGGAGCATTTGGCGCAACATACCTACATGGGGCATCCAAGGTGGTATCCGTTTTGCGCAGCGATACCTCATTTCCAAGATATCCGGTGATACCAGTTCGCTGCAGCCCTATCAGCTCTCTGCGAACTGCACAACTGTGTCCGAGAACCAGGCTCTCTCGGCTCTTGATGGATTGCAGCCACCCCCGGCACCCCCCGTTCTCGAAAGAGTTGTGATGCCCGCGCCGCTGACGAATGAAGGTGGCGATATTGGTCCCATGCTGTGTACCTGCACGAAATGCGGTTTCCGCTGATCTCCGTCGCACCGACCCATGTTTTGGTTTGCGCGCACGCTTCGTGCGCGACATACATCTGTTGGGTCGGCTGGCCGTGTGGGTATGATGGTAGGTAGTGTATGTACATACATACATACAATACAATACCAGCCCCCAGGGGACAAAACCTGTGCCTGGCTGGCTAAAGGCGCCAAGGGCGCTTCGTCCTTATGCCCAATTCTCTTGTTAGGACGTTATGTTCGAGGCTGACCGTTGATCGCATGCCCCTTTTGTGGGGAGAATCCTTACTTCATCAGCCTCGTTGCAGGCATCACGGGCTTATGCCCTATACTTAGGTCGCCTTCTCACTCTTCCAACATTTTGAACATCTTTGCTCATTTTGTTTTCTTCACTTTCTGTCACTCAGCGCTTGTGTTTCTTGATAATGCCCGCCCTGCCATTCCTGATACAATACACCTTGTCCCTGCCTGAGTACTTAGATACCTGGGTAGCCACTTACGTACATTGGGCCTGGAGAGTCCAATACGCATGCGGCGAGCGGGTTTAACGATCTACCCTGTGCGGGGAACGGTTTAGTGTTTCGGTTCTTGTATGGACGATGATGCTCGACTGGAAGGGTGAGAGCAGCCATGGCCGTTCAGCTATCCACTTACCCCTGATTTGGAGGCATACGTGGCTCGAGTCTTGGTGTTTACTTCCCTCGGGGTGTTTTCCATTCGACGCCGTTGCATGTGGCTAGCCCAGTGGGTTTTTGGTGGCCGCTTTGCTTCCGACTTGCTCTTCTGCTTTCCACAGTTTCTTTTTCTATCCTTTGCTCCAAAGAAAAAGTGCTTGATGAATTCCTTCACTTTTTTCTTCTTTCGCCATTGGACTTTTAATGTGCTTGTTTGGGTGCCAGTGGGCAGAAACGAGGCGGGAGGATCGGCAGGAGGAGATGGCTCACTGGGAACGAAGTGAGGAGCTACCGAGCCGCCTGCGGTTGTGTTCTTATGAGTGTTGTGGTATTGAACCTCTGCGAGCCATCACTCTCCGTTCGCCTTGTGTATGGGGGATGCCTTATGGAACTGAATCTGCTGCTCATCATGGATGGTGAGGCGGCAGTTCGTTGGGTCCAGATGGATGGTTGGGGAGGCTCGAGCCTCACTTGCGAAGCAACTCGCCCGTCCAACGGTCCAAGTACGCAGTGGACGATTCTCAGTCAGCCGCATCCTCTGAGACATCCGAATCGCGACCTACGGCTTTAGATGTATTTGGATCCTGGATCCCTGTCGGACATAGTAGCCCGTCAGAGCAGGCCATGGTCGGTCAGTCTCTTGCTGCCACTGGCCAAGGCCTTTCATACTGTAACAGTTTACCCATTGCTGGCTCCTTCAATAGCCCATGAACTCAGTACGAGTCTACTATCCAATTTGTTATGAGACAGGAACGTACTAGTGCGTGTCCACAGATAATCAATCTTCGTATATAAGGAGTCCGCCTACAGCCTGTAAGTGGTATGGATGTGTCCAAAGAGTTGAGCAGCCCATACTAGCAGGCTCTGGTATATTTCCAATACCTCCACACCAGTGAACGGGACTGTATCAGCACTCACGCCTCAACTCCACGCCATGAATAGTATTCCCTCTGCAGAATTGTTCCAGTTCCAGTTCACGTTGGTTCCTGGGGTCAACAGGTAAGAGGGGTAAGAGTGCCAAGCCGATCGTGACCTACTTTGACTGTCCTGAATTGACGCCATCCTCCCTTGGGAACAAGTTCAAGCTGTAGCGCGAGGCTAAGTTACTGCTCTCGTTGTCATGGAGGCCGATGCATACCGTGAAGTGTCAGCTGTCCGCCCAGAGCATGGTACTAGTACAACAAGTACGACTCGCAACCCAACTGACAGCTCGTGTTCCTTGCCAATGGTCCGTACCACACGGCGCCTTGGCCCGGTCGATGAAGATGATCGAGTCCGCGGAAAATGGCAGTATCGCCAGTCATTATCTTCAGTTGACCTCTAAAGCTTCTAGGCGTGAACCACAAAGCTCTGAAGCCCGACAGAACCACGCTGGACTCGCTGGAGCAAGGAAGATGGTACAAGTACATCCCGGGTGTCCTGGAGGCTGCACAGTAGTACTTACAGTACTAGTACTAATGCAGGTCTGTGTCCTGGAGGTCGCTCTTCGATCGATTGAGTCCCAAGCAACGCGGCTCTGAAGAGATGCTAACTAACCCTAATGGCACCAGCCATCCTAGCCATGCGCTGCATTAACTTCGTCCCGGCTCGACTGTCGAGCGTTTGTCGGAGGAACCGGAGGAAGGAAGAGAGGTCAACGTAGTGGAATTGTCAGGGCTACTGAAGAAAGGAAGAAAAGGAGGGAAAATCCCAGGGCCAACGTACAGGCCAGAGATAGGGGCGTGTGGCTGGCTGAGGTAAGCAGTGTGGGCACGGGCCCAGTGCCCACACAAACAGCGTTCCATAGCACCCACATAGTACCTCAACGGCTTCAACTTGGACGAGCACAGTACTGGTCCTGTTGAGGGTGAGGAGATAGGTATTTGTAGGCGTCCGACAGCTGCTGAACTCAATAGAATGACTACTCCGTACAAGCCAAGAGCACCGTTAAAGGGTTGGTATTGTCTAATAGAACAGATTACTAAGCCAACCAATCGCTAATTCAGCTCGCTTACCCGTTGGCTCCACTTTCGCTGCACGCAAGGGGCCAACTCTAAAGAGTTGGGCGCACAACCCAGAGACGGCACAAAACCCAGAGACGATAGTGCAATATATGGCATTCTACTACAATCACTAACAGATGAGCAGTCGCATGCCCGAATCCCAGGCAATACTGCACTTTCAAGAAAATGGGTATGACCATTAGATTCGCCTTGAAGAGGCGGTTCGAATAATACCTACTTTGGATAGATACATTCTATTGCTCTTATGTTCGTGGTAAATTTTGGTGGAAGTCGTTGAATCTGGTGACCTAGGTCTTGTAAGTCGGGTTTAGAATGTGGTAACAAGATGCAACACTTTCACCAAGGGCTCTCCAAATATAAGGTGCATCCATTCAAAGTAGGTATTATTCAAACCGCTTCTTTAAGGCCGATTTAACAGTCATATTCGTTTTCCAGGAAAACCAATGGTTATGAAGATGCAGGTTGCTAGTGTTGCTGGCTAACAATTTTGTATGAGGAATGCACCAATTTCTGATGCGTCTCTGGGTTTCGTGCCGTCTCTGGTTTGTGCGCCCAACTCTTTAGAGTTGGCCCCTTGAGTGCAGCGAAAGTGGAGCCAACGGGTAGGTCAGCCAGAGCGGCCAAAATCACACAACTGTCACATGCTTCAGAGTCCGACCAAAACTGCACCAGCACGGCATGTCCCGGTACTTCTCATGCATTAACTGAGGGATGCAGTGGAAGCTAGTTCCACGGTATACTTGCATAGCCTGCAGGTAATCAACATGGGACAACAGATCCTTAGATGCACACGAGCACATCAGGACATCTCCTCTCGTTCTTTTTTCGTTGTGCACCTGGAAACTGAGACGGACAATGAGGCATGATATCGGCTTGTCCACGAACAGATGTTTGATCGCCAGCTCGAATTGAGCAACGTGAGTAAGTGTTGCCCTACATATTCCAATAGTGAGCTAGTAGTGAACTGCAGCCACATCTGGACACGTGAAGATAGCGGTGGGCACTTGCGCCAAAATTTTGGCAGGGGCTACGCTAGCCTTTCTGTTTTTTGGAGTGTGCCCTTTTTGGGGACACCGTGGACAAGCGAAAAAGTATACCTACGACATCACCGAAAAAGACACCAATAGAAAGGAGCTCCTTGTTGACGGCATCTGGCGGCTATATTCCAAGACGCGACAAGAGCAGATTTGCAGATCGGTAGCTCTGCTAGGCCCTTGGAATAGAGCGTTAACTTACAAGGACAAAACAAATGGGCCTGGAATCGATGCCTCAGATCATTGACGACTCGACTTTGCCAACAGGCGCCTAGCGACCTCATCACCATACCATCTATCCCCCGCAAGAGTGCGAGGCGCAACGAAAGCCACCCTCTCGACGTCGGTAGCCTCTCATCCCGTTAAGGCCACACCTCCTCTGGCCGCTTCATCGTGTTCCCTTGCAGCTGGACCCCGCGCCGAGCTCGGATCCATTGCGGGTGCACAGTGTTGGTGCGCAGCGCCTTGCCACCTTACCTCACCGCAAGCGGCCCGCGATTATCTGTCGCTTGACCGAGCATCACCAAGTTTCCCACAATCCACGATCCTCAAGAGGGCCTGGTAGCAATGTGGTGGCTTATCAGCGCCTGCTCGAGCGCCATCTTCCTCCTCAGCGTTGTCCTTTCAATACCGATTGCCTTCGATGTCGGGGGGCGAGACGCCGGCCTAGCTTATTCGCTATCGCTCTTCCTCTTCTACTTCTTCTACAGCATCAGCAAGCTTTTAACGCCCGAGAGATCACGGGTACGATGGTTCTTCACCAGCTTGGTGGGGCTGTCGCAATGGGTGGTCATTCCCGCGCTACTGATCTGGTCGCTCAACCGCTTTTCGGTCGATGCGGCCACTACGGGCTGGATTTCGCGCACATTTTCGAGTATCACGACGCACCATAAGAGCTGGTGGGAGTGGTTCTTCGGCCAGGAGGGGTTTCTGGAGACGATGGCCCTGGGGGCATGGGACAATATGCTGAGCTATTCGAGCCCCGTCTTTCAGTTGCTCGAGGGTTTCTGCAGCCTGCTCGTTATCCAGGCTGCTGGCCAAATCACCAGATGGCTCGTCAACCGAGGGCGGAGCGACACTTGGGTGGTGGGTTTACCTGCTTTCCCTGAATATTTCGTGGCTCGTGCTGACACTGGACCCCTAGATTATCCTTCTTGTCTTCTCCAGCTCTATCATATCTAGCGCCGTGTACTTTTTATGGCGCGTCGTTACCTTCCCGCAGATTGGCAATCTTGACGCCATTCTGATCGGCGTTGCTATGACGTCCGCTTTTTTTCTGTGCGCCTTTGGCATTGCCAGCGGACGCGGGAACCCCGTCGAGTCTTCCTTACTCTTCGCCTATACCGTGCTCTGCGTCTACCAAATATTCACCGACTATCAACCATCACCAGAGGCGGCTGCAGCCGCTGAGCAGGCCGCGGCGTCACAACCCGAATTCCCACCGCTTCCCCCCATCATCATGGCGTCGTACTCGACTCTGATGCACATGCTGAGCAACCTTCCATCAGCGGTCAACTCGTCATTCCAATTTCTCTATGCCGCATTCCAGACAATTACGCCAAGCGTTATCATTTCGCTGACATACCGTATCATTGTCTTTTATTGCGCAACCAGAATTATTCCCGCAGTAAGGGAGCTGGGCGCCCAGGCGATCATTGAGGGGCCCGGCTTAGAGGACAACGATGGGGCGAACCGCCTGCTCGGGTTCCTCAGCTGGTTCTCTCCGTCAATGCTCATCGCCGTATACACTAGTCTGTTGTTGCAACACTTTAGTGTGTCTAACAGCGGCGACGACGTCGGCTGGACACTGCGCGCAGGTGACGCTGGTGGTAGCACCTGGCGGTGGATTAACATTGCTGCCACGATGGGGCTTTATGCCGTGGAGCTATATCTCGGAGGAGATGGAGACGGGGGCCTGCACTGGAAAACCGATTAGGCCATGTGTGGTTGTTGCAAACAATCCGGACAGGCAAAATCGCGACATGCGACCACACTCGATATGGGGTGTGAGCTGATGGCTGGGCGGGAGGAGTGTTGCTGGGAAGGCCGGAGATGAGAGATGGTCAAGAGACATGATACCCAGGAATCAGGACCGGTATGTCAGCCGGGGAAGCCATTGCTCAGGGAGGAAAGTGACGGGCGTGAACTCTTGAGCAATGTTGGGAAACGATGCCATCTTACAGATCGCTAAGCACGCTTTCTTTCTTCTTCCCCCACCCTACACAATTTGGCACACAGCTAGAAAGGCGACGGGGATATTGAGGCACATTGGGATTGCACACAGCGATTGGCGTTCTTGGAGGCATGATTTGGGCTGTGTTATGTGTTATCCCGCCTTCTCTTCTACCAACTACGATGTTTTCGTTTGTTGCCATTGCGCTCTACGTTCCTCTGCCTAGTGCACTCTGCATACACTGCTTTGAGTTTTTTTTCTTTCCTGCTCCATCATAGTCTGGTCTGGGCCTGGTAGGGTAAGGGCGGCGTTCTATCACAGGATGGGATGTGGGCGTAGGGCACAGGCGGTTTTGCGCTGGTTTCATGCGTCTGCCTGGTTACTGCTTAGACTCGTATTATGGCGTAGGTGTGACTCTTCCTGTGTGTCCGCCGGCGTCTATGGTGTGAGTTTGTTGGGCCATGGGCTATCGAGAAATTGGTGGATGGGTGCGCGATGGCTTCGGATTCCGGGCCACTGCATTTCTTGTGCTAGAATTGGGCCAGGGATGAGGAAACAGGAGCAGCATTTTCGGACAATGGCACCATCTATGCTTGAATGGCGGGCCAGATATCCAAAACTTGACGTTCTGAAATCTGTCTTGTGTGGATGGATGGGTTCCTTATGCTGTGCAACACAGAGGCCCGGATTTAGCCGCCGATCAGGGGTAATCACGTCACTGGAGTGAGTTGGCAGACAGAGACTTGCCCACCATTAGGAAGAAACAAAAAATGAGCATAGTGTAGATAAGAAAATACAAGTAAAACTAAATAAAATGAAAGAAACGGCTCGAAAATAAGATGAAATAATTCAATTCCTGGCCGTGACTAACCAAAAAAGATGTGCTGAAAACAACCAACGTCGAGCCAACCTGGCGACCTTGCAGTCCTCATCTTAGGCAGATTATTATCTCGATTAATCCAAAAAGCCTGCACACATTATCTTCGAGTTCAGCTTCCTTTCCTAACAGACTCGCAATCAGGTCATTCACCAGATTTTTCATCTGCCTTTAATAAGCCCCGTTCCAAGCTGGTGTGAGATAAGCTGTGCGCCTAATTACCTGCGACGCGTTCCCTCACCCAGAGCGCGTCACGAGCACACCAACCAGGTTACAACACCAACCTCTTCACATCAAGAGCCTACAAACCTACCCCCCTCAACCTCATCTCGAATCACCATACCTTCATTAGATCTGCTCTGGAGGGGAAAAAAGAATAAATAAAATCCTCCTTCCAAAAACCAAGAAAATATACAAAATGGCGCCGACCATCCCTGAGCCAACCAACAGCAGTACCAATACCACCCCAGCACCCAAGCGCCGCGGCCGCCCGCCCAAGGACCCGTCACAGCGGAAAACGCCCGTGGTGCCAACACCGTCGGGCCGCCCGCGCGGCAGGCCCCGCAAGGACGCCAGGGCTGCTGTTACTCCATCTACTACTACTTCTACGCCGAAAAGGGCTGGTGCTGGTGCTGGTGCTCGTGTGACCAAGACGGCGGGGACAACGGTCACTGCCGGGGGCGGGGCTTTGCATGCTTCCTCCGGCAACGGCAATGGCAACGGGGAAGCGAGCGCGCCGGTGATGAAGAGAGGCCGTGGGAGGCCGAGGAAGAATCCCCTTCCCGTTCCCGTTCCCGTAGGTTCTGCTGCTGCTGCTTTGGGGGGGGCTGCGGTTGAGAAGAGTGCCGCTGCTGGGGATGGGAATGGGAATGGGAATGGTGAGGGAGTGCCGGTGGTAATGAAGAGGGGCCGTGGGAGGCCGCCTAAGAACGCTGCTGCTGTTTCTTCTGCTGCTCCTCCTGCTGGTGTCAGTCGGGTTGCGGGTGCGGGTGCGCAGGGTGCGGGTACAGGTATGGATGCGACGCCAGCAAGGAAGAGGGGTCGACCGCCGGGTTCGGGGAAGAAGCAGAAGGCTGCTGCTGCTGCTGCTGCTGCTGCTGCCGCCGCTGCTCAGCGGCCTGCGAGTATCACGGCTGGTGAGCGAGATGGAGATGGGCAAGAGGAAGAAGAAGAAGAGGAGGAGGAGGAGGAGGAGGAGGAGGAGGAGGAGGAGGAGCCCATGCCGGTGGAGGATAATGCTGGGAGCAACGAGGATGAGGATTATCAGGGCGCGGATGACGGCGCGGATGACATGGATGAGGAGGATTGAGTGAGGCATGAGGAATAAATCGAGGACTATACAGTAGGTATGCTGGCGGAAGGGATATGGAGTTTGGTCTTGAGGTTTCCTGGTCGTACTTGAATGGTTTGAACCTTGAACTCTCGCAGGACAGGATTTTGGAGTTCATATCTGTTGACGTTATTGTACAAAACACCATGTCTTCACACTCCTCGTCAATGGTATCGATTGGTAATTTTGCACTGACGACTACGGGTACTTGATTTGTATCACTAGTTATTCTGTAGGCTGTTAAAGATTCGGATGGGATCTGGCGCAAGGAAGCTCGAGTGAGGAAGTCAGACCGTCAGAGATTCAGAGTAGGAATGCACTGATAATACAGTTTGGGTTACTGCATATTTACATAGTATTTTATCAGTGGTTCTCTGCTTATCGGGGGTATGCACACAAGAGCTCCTGCGCGTCTCAAACTCACTCAATCAAGTCGCCACTCACTGCGGACATTTCACCGCTGCCAAGAATCTGAGCTTGAGGATTGAGCTAAGAGCATTTGATGCCTGTCCCGTCTGTTATCGCTCATATTTCCGCGCAAACCCTTGCGTTTCTCAACTAACTGAACAAGCCAGTCCTGCAATGGCCTGCTGCGTACGAGTACAGTCGACCTGGGGTTTGCCTGCAACTGTGTGAATTCACACGGAGTCGGTGCTGGAACATATCGAATTCAGGAGGAAAATACAAACCACCATCTAGATCAACATAGGCTTGTTGTGGCTCGCAATGGCGAAAAAGGGCAAGAACCAGAACGCCGCCCAGGCGACCAACACTCCAGCCCCCGCGGCCGGCAAGTCCAGCACCAAGAAGGATGCCAAGAAAGCTCCCGCTGCTGAAGGCGACTTCATCGTTTTCACCAATTCAGACAAGGACCCCAAAGGGAAACGAGGGGGTGGAGGAGGCGGAGGAGGTGGTCCGTCGAACAGCAGCAGCGCCAACACCAACCCGGGCGACAACACCGCCGACGGGCCTCCGCGCCCCACTGCAAGGCAACTCATAGGCGGCGCCTCCTGGACCGGCAAACTCCCCGTCAATCTGCTCTCGGAGCACTGCCAGAAACAGAAGTGGGAGAAGCCCGACTACAACACCATCAAAACCAAGGAAGGCTACTCCGTTCTGGTCAGCCTGAGCGCCAAGAACCCCAAGACGCAGGAGATCACCAAGCTGCCGCCCTTCAAGCTCCCGCCCAGCCACGTCCATCTCGCCTACAAGCCTACCGCGCTCGAGGCCAAGCACTTTGCCGCCACCTACGCCCTCTACCGCGTGTGTAACATGAAAAACCTGCACATCTCGCTGCCGCCTGACTATAAAGCCCTCTGGAAGGACTTTGAGCAGCTCAAGAAGCAGGACGTTAAGGAAGGCAAGGCGTGGATGTACGAAGCTGACCCGTTCCAGGCGGCTAGGGAACGGGAGGAGGCCAAGGCCGCAGCCGAGAAGAAGAGGGCTCAAGCCCAGGCTGCAAGGGAGAAGGCTGCTGATAGTAACGAGCCCGGGCTGGTATTCAGGGGAAGCGGTGATGGCGGAGCTGGAGGAGGAAGTCGGGGAGGCGGGGCGCATGGGCTCATGAGGGGCTGGGCGACGGTGCCCAAGATCGAGATGGGAAACAAGACACGCTCTCAGTTGGAGGATATATTGCGGAGGGAGACCGTGTGGAATCCCCATGGCGTCGTTATGACGGCAGCGCAAAAGGCAGCCATCGTGAAGGAGTTCAAGGAACTCGGGTTCCGGCAGAGCCATGTTGAAGAGGCCGTCGAAGTGTGCAAGGACCGCGAGGAGACGCTGGAGTGGCTTTTGGTGCATATTCCCGAAGATGACTTGCCGAGGTGGGCCCTCCCGGAGAGATACAGCGCCGGGGTTACCGTGGCAGCGACCGATCTGCGAAAGGAAGGGACCATCAAGCGTCTCGCGCAGTCTGGCTACTCGATCGACCTCTGTCGCAAGATCCTTGATGCGAGTGGCGGCGACGAAGGCATCGCTGCAGAAACCCTGCAGAAGCTGCTTCTGTCGAGTGGCGGCGGCCAAGATGGCGCCCGGGAAGACGAAATTGACTCGTGGAGGACGCCAGAAGAGTGCTGGGAGGAGGAGATGGCGACTCTCGAGGCTAGTTTTGGGGACAAATACGCTCGCACTTCGCCCGAGGTGTGCCAGATTCGCGTCGAGTCGGTGGTCAACGGAGCAAATACGGACGTCGAGACGCATCTTGTTTTCCGGAAATCTTCCCAGTATCCGGCCCAAGTCATATTGTCAATCCTGGCACCCCTGCCTGCCTACATCAAGCTCAGCATTATCAAGAAGGCACTTGGGTATGCCAACGAATCGCTGCGAGGCGAGGAGATGAAAATCTACTTTATCACGAGCTGGGTCCAGGAAAACATCAACGAGATTATTGAGAGGCCCGGCGCTCTTCGGGACGTGGCTGCCGTAGCATCAGCTGCTTCGGAAGAGCCAGTGTCGGTTCACAAGCCGACCAGGAGACGGCCTCGCTACCCAAAGCCCATCAATTGGACGCCGAACCCTCAGAGCAAGCAACAGTGGGTAGCAAGGACGGAGACTCCAAGCTACAAGAAGATGCTCTCCCAGCGAGAAAGATTGCCGGCGTGGCAAGTAAGGGCTGATGTGGTGCGGACTGTCACCGAGAATCAAGTCACCATCATCTCTGGAGAGACTGGCTCCGGAAAGTCGACTCAGTCTGTCCAGTTCATCATGGATGACCTGTATAACAGGGGTCTCGGAAACGGGGCAAACATCATTGTGACTCAACCGCGGCGAATCTCTGCCCTTGGTCTTGCCGATCGAGTGGCCGAGGAGCGGTGCTCGCAGGTCGGGCAGGAGGTTGGCTACTCAATCCGGGGCGAGAGTAAAACCAGTCCAAACACCAAGATCACGTTTGTGACGACCGGTGTTCTGCTCCGGCGCTTGCAGACTTCTGGTGGCCGGGTGGAGGATGTGATGGCTTCGTTGGCCGATGTCAGCCATGTCGTCGTTGACGAGGTTCACGAGCGCAGCCTTGACACCGATTTCCTGCTGAGCGTCATTCGAGACGTTTTGTACAAGCGGAGAGACCTGAAGCTCATTTTGATGAGTGCGACGCTCGACGCTGCTTCGTTCAGAGACTACTTCACAGTTGAGGGGCACGATGTCACTGTCGGTATGGTCGAAATTTCCGGTCGAACGTATCCGGTCCAGGACTACTATCTCGATGATGTGATCCGGATGACGGGCTTCAGTGTTGGAAACAGGGATTTCTACGATGATGGCCTGTCGAGCAAGACATCCGCAGACCAGGGAGACCCCATCAACAAGACTATTCAGATGCTAGGCACTCGCATCAACTACGACCTTCTTGTGGAGACGGTGAAGGCCATCGACTCCGACTTGTCGATGACACAGAAGGCTGGTGGCATCTTGGTCTTCCTGCCTGGCGTAGCCGAAATTAATCGCGCCTGCAACGCCCTCTCGTCCACAGCTTCTCTGCACGTGCTGCCCCTCCACGCATCTTTAGAGACTAGAGAGCAAAGAAAGGTATTCGCTGCCGCTCCGCCGGGCAAGAGGAAGGTGGTCGTCGCCACCAACGTTGCTGAGACGTCAATCACCATTGACGACATAGTTGCCGTCATCGACAGCGGCAGAGTCAAAGAGACATCTTTCGACCCGCAGAACAACATGCGCAAGCTCGAGGAGACGTGGGCCTCCCTAGCCGCTTGCAAACAGCGTCGCGGTCGTGCCGGCCGTGTTCAAGCCGGCAAATGCTACAAATTGTACACGCGGAATCTTGAATCTCAAATGGTTGAGCGCCCCGACCCGGAGATCCGGCGCGTCCCGCTCGAGCAGCTCTGCCTCGCCGTCAGAGCCATGGGAATTCGCGATGTTGGCCACTTCCTCTCTCGCGCTCCCACGCCACCCGACGCCACTGCCGTAGAGGCCGCCGTTACCATGCTCCGGCGGATGGGCGCATTGGACGGCGACGAGTTGACAGCCCTCGGCCAGCAGCTCGCCATGATACCCGCCGATTTGCGCTGCGGAAAGCTGATGGTGTACGGCTCCATCTTTGGGTGCCTCGACGAGTGCGTGATCATCGCCGCCATCCTGAGCACCAAGAGCCCCTTCACCTCTCCCGGGGAGAAGAGGAATGAGGCGAAGCAGGCCAAGATGAGGTTTGCGAGGGGCGACGGTGATTTGCTCACCGACTTGAGGGCATTTCAAGAATGGGACGCTATGATGGCCGATCGGGGGATTCCACAGCGAAAAGTCCGCCAATTCTGCGACGATAACTTCCTATCCTTTGCGACCCTTTCGGATATCGCCTCGACGCGCTCGCAGTTCTATGCTGCGCTCGCTGAGATGGGCATCATCCCCCGGAACTACATACCCTCCAATTCTTCGCCCTCGTCGTCTGCTTCCTCCCCGCTCCTCCGCGCCCTCACGGCGTCCGCCTTCTCCCCTCAAATCTGCCGCATCCAATTCCCGGACAAGAAATTCGCCACGTCGGTCTCGGGCGCGGTCGAGCTGGACCCCGAGGCAAAGACGATCAAGTACTTTTCCCAGGACAACGGCCGCGTCTTCATCCACCCAGCAAGCACCCTGTTCGACAGCCAGGGCTTCGCGGGCAACGCCGCTTACATTTCGTACTTTACCAAGATCTCGACAAGCAAGGTGTTTGTGCGGGACTTGACGCGTAAGCTTATCACTCTTTCCTTTCCTTTCCTTACCCTCCCTCGCTGATCGCTCCCCTCACCCCGTTACCCTTCTCATCCCTTCTTTTCTTCCCCAAAAAACCGGGCTTACCAGACGCTAATAAACAATAAAACAAAACAACAGCCTTCAACGCCTACACACTCCTCCTCTTCTCAGGCGCCATCGAGCTGGACACGCAGGGCCGCGGCCTGGTCGTCGACGGCTGGCTGCGGCTGCGCGGCTGGGCCCGCATCGGCGTGCTCGTCTCGCGCCTGCGCGGCGTCATTGACCGGCTGATTGAGCGCCGCGTCGAAAACCCTACCTCTACCTCTACGGGTCTGCTGGACCTGCAGGGGAGCGACGACGACATCATACGGCTCGTGACAAGGCTGGTCGAGCTGGATGGGCTTGATGCCTGACGTGAGTCACAATACAATACGGATCGGATGTGGAAGCTGGAAGGGGATATATTGGAGCGCAGGACCCTTTAGGTGGAATTTAAGTGATAACAACATAGATGTTAGTGTAGACGAGGGGATGCAACAGGTTGGGATGCTTCTTGGTCTATAACTAAACAAAATGGGGTTGGGTAGGTAGGTAGGTGGTTCTGCAAAAGATGGATCAACCTAGATGAGTCTGGGTTGCCTTTCGCAAGTAAGTTTATCAGTGCTGTTGGTGGCTGAGGATTGTGACTGCAGAATCACCAAACAGCATCTCTGTTGCCCTCACAGCTCCTGAAAGAAAATTCACATCCCTTCATTCAGCACTGCCCTGCATTACAGATACCAGATCAGGAGAGTACACATTTCTCATGTCCGAAATGCGCAAGCATCTTAAAATTAAGGGGCGGGCGCATACCGTATATTCTTGAGAAATCCAGATACCGCTTAGGCACGTACTAAGTCAAGCGACGTCTCTAATCGAACTTCCACCCACTTCAAACCGTAATTTCGAGCTCGCATCGCATCAGCAAAGTTGAAGCGCATTGCAGGGTGCCAGACTGAGATTGGTCGCTGGTCTTAGTACGTGCCGAAGCGGTATCTGGATTTCTCAAGAATATACGGTATACGTTTCAATATCCGGTCTTTGCAACTGGCATTACTGGCATCTGGTACTTCACAAAATCCACATCATGTTTTGATTCAACGACTGTCGTGGCTTCATTCTTGTCTGCAGAGAGAGAAGCTAGTCTGGTATCGCGATCCACTCGTTCCATCCTGGCATCAAAATCCGCCTTGGCAGGGGTCCATTCAACAGTCACTCGCCACTTGGCGGTGACCAGATAGACCAACGACTCGGGATATCTACGACAGCCAACTCGTCGCTGCAGCCATGCACTAGCAATGACTGAGCATGAGTTAGTACTTGCGCCGAAGCCAGACGATCCTCATGACCGTCATTTGACCTTCGGCGCGGCGCGATTGGCGCCCTTATGTTCTCATGGCAGGGTAGGAGCTATCAAGCTACCATTCAGACCCTCCTTTTTCCTTCAGTACAGTCCGTAATATGCATCATGTATTCGTCAGGCTGGAGCTATCAAGCTACCAAGCGACCTGGCCTCTCCCTCTATGGCACTAGTTCGTGGGTGTCACTAAAAACAAAAGGATGATAACGCGTTGTGGAGGGGGTGTGGAAGAATGATTTGGGGTATGTAGGAGATTGTGTGGTTTTAGCCCATCGCATAGGCCTTCTGCGTCGTGCTGTGATAGCCGGGACTGAAGGGTACGGCGGGAAGAGCCAGTGTTGCAAAACTTAAGCAAAACAGGCAGCGGTCGGTGGCTCGCACAATCAAAGAAGTTTGTGTTGGCGTGGTCAAGACCGGCAGTCATGATCCCTCGTCCTCCTGCCATTGTCCAAGTTGAAGCAGAGACCGCCTACATATCCATGGACTCCGTGCCGTTAGCCCCAAAGTTGAACCCGCCGCTCTGTTGCGCCCCGTTCGCGCCGAAGCCAAACTGCTGTCCAGGCTGGCCCATTGCCTCGTCGGCGATCTCATCTTCGTCCGAGAAGTACTTTTCAATGATGTTGTAAGCTTTCATGTAGATCTCCTCGTTGGCGTTCGTCTGGCAATCGTGTATCTTCTCCATGCCACCGCACTCCTCAATGAAGAGGGCATAACGATTGACGGAGTCGGGCCCATCGCCTGCAGCCTGCTTGTCGAGTTCTCCAACCTTCAGAATGTTCTCCAAACCATCGAGGGCAACCTGGATGATCTTGTTGTCAGGGCAGGCAAGGAGGTCACAGAGCGGCTTGATGCAGCCCTGCGACACCAGGTACCGGATCTGGTCGGGCTTCTGCAGGCCACCCGACGTGGCATTGCTAATCGCCCAGCATGCTTCCTTGCGTGTCTTGAGGTCTCCATTTGAAAGCAAGTGGATCAAAGGAGGGATGATGTTGGCATCGATCACGGCCTGGATCTGGGCAGAGTTCCCAGCAGTTATGTTGGAGATGGTCCAGCAAGCCTCCTTCCGAATGCCGTCCTTGTTAGAGCTCAACAGGGAAAGCAGGCATGGCAAGGCACCACAGTTGATAATAACCTGGGTCTGCACATCGTCACCGGTGACAATGTTGCCAACAGAGCGAAGGGCAGGTGTCTGGACAGAGGTTGATGCGTGCATCAAGAGCTCAACGAGACGACGCGGAATGCCAGCTTCAATGACAGCCTGGATCTTATCGTTTGAGCCATCTGACAGGTACGAAATTGCCCAGCAGGCGTCAATCAGCACTTCGTCGTCAAGCGAATAAACGAGCTTGGAAAGAATGGGGAGAGCAGGAGCAATCTGCCGAGCATTAGCATCACGTGATGGAAGGGCGCGGGGGCAGATGGAGACTTGACGTAGCAGACTTACCGTATTCCAATCCGGCTGGGGCGTCTTGCCGCGGCAGAAGTTGCTCAGGGTCCAGGTGGCGTTCCTCAACATGCTCAGCTTGCGGCTATCTCCGAGCAAGGCGAGCAGAGGGCGGAGAGCACCCTGACTGAGGACGTAATCTCTGCACTGAGGGCTGTCACCGGCAATGTTGCCCAGCGCCCAGACGGCCTGCTCACGGACATCTGGTTCGGGGCTGTTGAGAAGCTCGACAAAAATAGGCACGGCACCCGCCTCAATGACCACCTGAGTCTGTTGTGCGGAGCCGGAAGCGATGTTGGTGAGGGCCCAGGCGGCCTCGAACTGAACGAGGGTATGGGGCGAACGTAGGAACTCGACAAATCGGGTCACGACGCCAGTCTTGATGACCTCCTCGATAGGGGGGTTGCGCTCCTTGCTCAGCAATTTCCTGAATTTTGTTGTCGCCTGGATCTGGAGGTCAATCTGGTCCGAGAAGACTCCAGCAACCATTTGCGGGAGGTCCTCATTAAGCTAGACGCATTAGGTTAGCAATAGGCTCGAAAAAATGTCAGGAACTCGACACGGAGATACAAATATAGGCACGATGATGGTGGTTGCCATGAGATACCCTGGGTTGCTTGGTGAGTGGTGCGGATGTGGACCGGGCCAGACCAGCAACAATTCAAGAACAGGCGGCGGGGTACAAGCGGGGGTGGAAGGCAGGCTGATGCTAGATCGCAAAGGCGAAGAGGCAGAGAGAAAAACTCAAACATGATACGGAACATTTGACTAGTAGCCAAACAGGGCGAAGGGGAAAAGGGATGGGTAATATACCTGAGTCTCGCTGGGAGGATTCTCATCGTCGCTGTCGGGCGCAGCTCCCAGAGATGCGCCCGGCCGGTTCTCGCCAGTGCCAATACCACGGCGCTTGGCCAAGTTCTCCTCCCTCTTCGCCCTGCGGATCTCAACTTGGTGCTCTTCGTGGCGACGTCGCAGCTCCTCGGGCTTGAAGGCACTCTTGGCCTTGAACTGAGTGCGCCGATGCTCGGGGATGTACTTATCGGCCATGGCTGCGATGTGATTGTGTTTCACCAATGGCGAGGCTTTCGCGATTGGGCGCAGAGAGGGCGCGAGTTAAATGGACCGGCGATGACCAGAAGAACCTGGTAGAGGACCTGGTTGCGAAAGAAGGCAACGTGAACTATATCCCGCTGGGAAACCCTTTGATATGAGTGGGCTGTTGGGAGGAAGTCGGTTGCTAGGAAAACGGGACTTTGGTTGTTTTGAGACAATGAAAGAAATTTGGAGTGCGAAAAATGGGGTCCTTGGTCTTGGTTCTTCCTCCGTGTGCAGTTGCCCAATGCCCACTCAGTTAGCGGCCCAGCTGCCCCACCAACTTTGCTCGAGTCAGCAGCATCGATCTTGGTCAGGGAGTTTGGGCCTGAGGCATGAAACCACCATCCCCACCCTGCCCCTCCAACCCCTCCAAGTCCAAGCCCCGACCCACAGACCGTTTTCACATGGTCCGGCGTAAGAATGGCGTCGTTCCCCATCCCTTGCTCAAACGCGTCTTCTAGCGCGTCAATCCGTTGAACCTTAATTCCATTGGATCATCATGAGCTAGCTCTCCCACAAAACCTATGATTACCGATGATCTCTCTTTCTTATCTGGGATGGCACGGGGTTGGATGAGAGATCAGAGTCGAATCTCTTTCTTTCACTCAATTCTCAATTCTGTCTGAAAAATGCCCGTTCGTGGCCAGCCTGCAACGACGGGCCTACCGCCCGCGACTGAGCCTGGCCTCCCTGCTGGGTTCACCAATATGAGTGCCATCCTTGATGGTGACGTGCCTCAAGGGACGTTGGTGAATGTCATAGGTCTTGTAAAAGACTGGCTTCCGCCCAAAGAGACAAGGGGCAAAGGTAAGCGAAAGGTTCTTCACATCTGAAATATGCGCACTTAGGCCTGACTACTTCACAGACTTCAAATCCAGCCTCACTCTATCTGATCTGTCCATCCAAGACCGAGGATACGGCCTCGCTTTCGATATCTTCCGCCCAGAGGCTGACATGCCTCAGCATGTCTCAGCCACCGACGTCGTTCTCCTTACCAAAGCCAAGGTTCAGTATCGCAACTTGAACTGGTCACTAATCTCCCACGTCTCGACCTCAATCCGCACATACGCGGCGAAAAAGATCCCGAGCTTGCCAGGTACAGCCCAGATAGCACTTAAACCTGGCCCAAAGCGAGACGGCTATATGCCCAAACCCGAAGAACATCGGTATATATCTTATTTCTACCACAGATTCGACAAATCCGATGTTCCGGACGATCAGCAATTCAATGCGAGAGCGGAGCAAGCACTCAATGTCACGGACAAATTCAGTCTTCTCCAAAATGTGGAAGACGGCAGATTCTACGACTTGATCGTTCAAGTCGTCAGGGAGCCTCACGATACCGGGCTCGGCAAACTGACTCTCTACGTCTCGGATTACACCGAGAATCCCGGCTTTTTCGATAAACCATGGGAGGGCTCTGAGGAGTTGGATTCGAGGAGCGGAGATCCCTACGGCTACACTTCGAATGAAGGGATTACGCCAAAAGATTGGGCCGGACCGTATGGCAAAAAGTCAATGCAGATTACCTGCTATGAACCTCATGCCAGCGTCATCAGTACAGTGGAGGCCGTCGGGCACTGGGTGCGGTTACGCAATGTCCAAGTCAAATATGGACACGACGGTCGGTTTCTGGAGGGATTTATGCGCGAGGACCGGGGTGCCGCCGCCACAAGGGTCAACGTGGAGTTTCTTGAAATTACTGACCCCGAGACAATAGACCCGAGACTGAAGGAAGCGATCCGTCGATGTCGCGACTTTCAGAAGGAGAAGAAAAAAAGGACCGGGGAATTGCTGGCAGCCAAGGCCGCAGGCCAGAAGCGGAAAGCTTTGCTGGAGCAAAGTGACAGATCGTTAAACAGCAAGCAGCGCCGCAAGCTGAGACGGGCGGCCGAAAAACAAGCGGCCGAAAAACAAAAGGCACAGCAGGACTGCCAAGTCAGCGAAAAGCTGCGCCTCGACCTCAACGACCAGGTAGAGCACGAAGCGCACCCCGTTCCATTCACCACGATTGAGACTATTCTGGAACCCAAAATATACGAGACGGTCGAGGACGAGAAGAAGATCTCCCTGGTGGTACCATTCAGCAATCATAAATACAGGTCATGTGTTCGCGTTGTCGACTTCTACCCCCCTTCACTGGAAGAGTTTGCGCGCGGCCGAATTCAGAGCGACTTTGATGTGCTCACTGATAACGAGAGCGGCAGCGACGAATTATCCTCGCAGGATCTGGAAGGCGAGGCCTCAGGCGGCGGGCGCCTGATCTGGGAGTGGGGCTTTGCCCTCCAGCTCGAAGACGCAACGCCACCGGAAACCGCCGGGAAGAACAAAAACCGCGACCCGAAGCCGCGGCTCTGGGCGTTTGTAAATAATGCTGAGGCGCAGTGCCTGACCGGTCTCCACGCAACGGACCTTCACCGGGATCAGGCTACGCTTGAGATGTTGCGTGAGCGTATGGCCATCCTCTGGGGCGATCTCGAGTCCAAAAAAACGGCGGCGAAGCTGGACAAGGGCAAGGGTAAGCAGTCCGTTCGACGGCCACTGGAGAAGCCCCCCATTGAGACCTCTGATACGGAAGATGTTGATGTCGAAGAACCGGTCTCCAACAAACCCTTCGCTTGCTGCATAGAGGAGTACGGGGTAAAGGATGAGGAAGTGGGGGATGGCTGGGTGAGATGTTTTGGATTGTTCGGGACCAAAATTCGTTAATCTGAGGGCTTGAATTCCCTTATATGAGCTATTGGATTTCAAGGCAGTGGGCGTTGACACCGGGGACAATACGGGAGGAGATCAGGAGTTAGGGTCAATGTTTGTCGTGGTTAACGAGAGCAAGATAATTTATACCCATACAGAGATGTACACGATCCAGCCCTCCTTGCTGACTGCCTCGACCGAAACCTCATAACGAGCAAGCATTTGCCTTTTGCCAGCCTTGACCATAACTGAGCTAAAGAAATGGAACGCTAGTGTAGGAAACAGCCTTGATCGTAGAACCAAGTAAAACGCTGCTTTGAAGGCAGCTAGACGACAGCCATTCTAGGAACTGCAAGGTACTTAATACTCAGAGCCAAGTTCATCATAGACCATAAGTAATCATCGCTGCTCCCGGCCAGCCCTTCAAAGACACTTGCCAGCCAGCTATCCGGATTAACGACACGCGCCGCTGGAACAGCAACAGCCAAGACGCAAGAGAAAAAACTGCAGGTAAAGAAGGGAAGAAAGCTTTCAACACTAGGGCCTTGCCTCCTCACCGCTAGATCTCCCCGTTCATGCACGCCACGCATCATTATCAGTCCCCTATTACAGAATCATCCTCATCCATCCGGGAAGGCTCGCCGTCATCACCTCCACCCCCTCCATCTCCATCTTCATCGTCATCGTCATCGTCTTCAATCGGATCATCCTCATCCAACAACTCCCGCCGTCGCAAATCCTCCCTCGATCCCTCCTCCGGCTCGGGCTCGGGTTCGGGCTCCTCAGGCTCGGAAAGATCCGACAGATCGTCCTCGGCAGCAACCATCTCCGCGCTGCGCGGCGCCTTCTTCCCGGCGGCTGCCGCCGCGGCACCACCACCCCGACTGGCAGCAGCAGCAGCAGCAGAAGCATTAGTAGTAACAGGCTGCTTACCCTTGCCCTTGCCCTTCGCACTCGCACCCGCAGAAGCAGAAGCAGCTCCTTTTCTCCCCGCACTCCCACCACTAGCAGCAGCTGCCGCCAGCTTATCTCTTATCTTCCCTTCATCCAGAAACGCGAGCGTCTCTTTAAAGTTCGGCCCCAGCTTCGCCCGGTTGCGCACCATCCTCTTTCTCAATTTACCCGCCCCGGGACCGTCGTGGTCGAGCATCTTGGCCAGCATGGCAAGGACCAGCTTGCCGGTGAGCTCGCACAGGGATCGCTCCAGCTTGAGCTCTTTGCCCTTGCGCTCGGTCGGGGTGAGGTTTGCGTCGTCGTCGTCGTCGTCGCCATTGTCGGCGTCTTCGTCCTCGGACAGCTGGTTCAGCGGGTCCTCGACCTCGGCCGGCTCGTTGAGCGTGCGGCCGATGCAGCGCGCATAGGCGCGCTCGGCGGCAGTGAAAATTTCAATCAGTTCGTTTGTGAGTCCCGCCTGGATGGGCTCGAAGAGTGGGGTCAGCTGGGGGTATTCTCCTTCCTCTCCGAAGGGGTCTGTTGCGACTGCTGTTTGGGGTTGTTGTTGTTGGTTGCGGTCGCCTGCGGCAGCCTGGCGGAGGGTGGCGAAGAGTACGTGCAGATCGCAGAGGCCACCCGTCGCAAACAGCCGCAACTCGTCGTTGGTCCCGCGCGAGGACAGGGTCCAGATGAGATTGTTTGCGTACGTTTTGCGGAGCGAGGCAAGGCGATCAATGTCGCGCGGGGCGATGTCGGCGCGAGCTTGGACGGCGCCGATGAGGGCGCGCACTTTCCACATAAAGTAAAACTGGCATGCTTGGATAGCGAACGCAACGGCTTCGTCTTCGAGGTCGTCGAGGACCTCGTCTTCTTGCTCGAGCTTGCCGCGGTGCACTATACGGATGAGCAGTTCGATGACGGGATTGGTGGAGTCTTCTGACTGGCCCTGGGCTTCGAGCACTTCGACGCAGTCGGCAATGCTGGCGAGCTTGCTGATCTTGAGGAGGACGTTCCCGAGCTGGGTGATAGTGGGGGGTTTCATGTTACCACGGTCGCTCAGGTCTTGAGTTTTGTCGAATTGCCGGAGGGTGTTGAGAACTGTCTCCCAGAGCTCTGATATCTTGGTGTCAGTAAGCTCCTCTAGTGCGTCATATTTGCGCGCGTGCAAAAGAGCAGCCGCCGCTTCAGCCAGAACGCCCCGATCGACATGCCGGTCGAACTGTGTGCATATCTCGTCTAGCAAGCGACTGTATGTTGTCGAGTCTTGGCGGAGCTGCTGGAAGATGTCCAGAGGTAAGGAGTGCTCCAGTCGTAATACAAGCACTGCAGTATTAGCTTCGGCTCCGTATTTGTTCAGGAGCTGAGGGATAGCAGTGGCCAGATGCACCGCAGAGTCCTCTGCGCTTTCAATGGCATCAGGGCGTTGTCTCCTCCTGCTCCTGTCGGCCTCCAAGCCGGGTGCCAGACTCAGCCGCACGGCGCATGCCAGCACCTCGAGAAGCACGGCTTCCTCGTTGCCCGCCGGCGCTATGGCGGTTTTCATGGCCACCTCGCTTGAGGTGCGCTTGGATGACGGCCTTGATTTCGTGCTTGTCGTGTGATCGTAGAGGAGATAACCTGACAGGAGCTCCCAGTTCTTCACTTGGTCGATTTTCTCATACAGCACTTGGGATGCCATGGAGATGCGCGTCTCGGGCGCGACAGCCGGAACTATCCCGACAGCGATATCAAGCCCTCGGGGCGGTAGTGTGCGATTTTCCTCCTCGAGCTGTGCATCGTATGCCGAGAGCAGCTCGGCAAGACATTTGATGGCGATCCAGTCTCTGCGGGGAGAAGAATAGTCGTCGTCGTCGTCTTCGCCGAACAGCTCGTCAATGGCATCGCCGCCTCCCATTTCGTCAATCTTGGTCTCGATCGAGTCGTTGACGCAGCCCGCGAAGAAATCTATGACTGCTCTTCGCACACGCAGCTCCGAATCGAAGATCAACCGGCCTATTGAGTCAATCTCGCCAGGTTCTAACATGCCCGTGTCCTTGAGGATCTGGATAACCGCGATAGCAGCGACGCGGACGCTGACATCCGAGTCCTTTGTAGCCATTTCGACCAAGCGCGGCCTGAAGCGGTCGATAAAGTGTCCGAGTTTTTCAGCGTCCCGTTTGAATATCCGCGCGAGCTGCTTGAGAACCTCATGTCTCGTCTGCGGCATGACATCGGAAAGCATCCAGCCCAGATACCGTAGATACTCGGGTTCCATGAAGAAGGTAGGCAGATGCCAGGTCCAGGTGCCGAGGGCCTCGACGCACTCGGTCCGGATCTTGGGGTCGACATCGCGGTACCGATGGACAAAGACAGTTTGGAAGAAGTCGTTGATCTGCTCTTCACAGAGTTTACGATTCTGCTCCGCTTCGTCCAAGTTCTTCTGGATTGCGGCAAGCCGCTCCTTGTTCTTTCCCTTGCGGTTCTTCTCAGCTTCAACCCCCTGCGTCATCTTGCTGACGCGGTCATCGAGTTTCTTGGCTACTTCGACCAACGCCGTCTCCATTGCGAGTGCGACGGTCGTTGCCGTGTGCCTGAATGGCCGCAGCGTAGAAGAGGACATGGATGCCACCCATCTTGCAATGTTTTCCATCAATGCGCCGTCCTTGTAGAGGACGTCGGTCTCGTGCAGAACGGTGACAAGAGACCTGAAGAAGCCAATGAGCAGGTCACGGAACGACTTGCTGGACTTGGCCCTAGAGATTAATGGATAATCCGTGATCCCCTCCTGTGAGTGTATGTTAGCGCCTTACAACGCTGAGGGGGCCGGTGATCGACTTGCCTCGGTATAGACATTCTGTAAGTCGGCCAGCCTATTAGAGCAGTTCTCGGGATCGCGGATGTCGTCTTCCGTGACCTGCTGATCGCAGCCGGCTGACAAGAGGACGCAATTCACGAGATCGGTGACAGCGGCGGTGTTATCCGCCTGATACTTGTGGTACCATTCCGTCGCGACCTTGTCGGAAGAGTCTCCAGAGGCAAAAATATTGGCTGGGAAATAATAATCAGCACTTGTGCCACCCGCTGTGGCTAATTGTTTGCAGGGGAAGCGGCAACCCACCATACAACCCGTCACCGTCGCGACGGGCAATCTCTATTCGAACGGCCTTCTTCGGGCGGCTGGGCAGTTGCGCAGCATGCATTGGCTCGAAGCCCGACGCGTCGCCATTGATTTTGGGCTTCTTTGCGGCCGGCTTCCTTGCTTTGGGGCGCTGCGACGACGAGGGTTTCCGCTTTCGGGCGGCGCGCCGGGGTTCCTCGGTAGCCGTGTCTTCGGCGTCATCCTCGTCAGCATCGCTAGGCTCCTCTGCCTCATCCGGCGACTCGTTCTCAACATCCTCTGCATCGTGGTCGGCGTCCCGCTTGCGCTTGGTGGTTCCCGGCGCATCGGGGGTAAACTTGGCGGGCGCCTTTGTGACGCGTCCCGAGCGGCGCGCAGTGGAAGGAGGAGCCGGCGAGCTCGTCGCGTTATTGTCTGAGGTTTCCATGAGTGGTTGTCGTTCGAATGGCATTACATTTGTTGTGGCAGATACGAAGCTGGTAGCATGAGGAGCGGCGACTTTCGTCCTTTTTTCTTTCCCTTTGCAATTGACGCGTCAAAAGCGGCAGGAGGGAGTCGCCAGGTTATTTTGGCGGTTGATGCCCCACTATAATCGCCCACCAACACCCCGGCGCAACAGGGACGCAAAAGCTTATGCAATTATCGGGTCTTTTTCATACATAAGTGACATGAGTGACGCTGACCCATAGGCTTCGGGCTGCTACGATGGTCGCTTTAATGAAGGATCTATCATGTGCTGCCGAGCTATCCTGAGAGCCAAAATATGTAGAGTACAAGTACAAACACAGTGCTCGTCCATGGGTATCAAGGCTGCTCATCATCTTACACACATCAATGAGTGATCACCGAAATGGCGCGATACACTGCCCTCCTCAAGTAGCATCGACCCGACCCAGGACCGGCCGGCCTCGACATCGAGGGCTCCGAACTTGACCACAACGCAGCCCCGGACGTTGGCCGCCGACCACAGGAGCTTATTCTCCCTCTCCATACGGAGCCTCTCTGCTCGCCACTTCTCCCTCGGTGACAAAGGTGCAGCAGCTGCCTTCGCGTCGTCACTCCGAAAGTCGCGTGCCCCGAGCCGCGGAAGGGCCGCGAACTCGCCAAGAAAGAACTCGCCGAGAGACTTCATCAAAGGCCCTCGCAACAAAAGAGTGCCGATGACACCAACGGAATGCATCGACTCGCGTAGGCTAGGCAGCTGTGGGTGAGCCCGGTTGTTGTCGAGGATAACAGAATCCCTCACAAGGAGCCGGTCCCTCTCCGTCGATGCATCCCCAAGCGCCCATACCTCGTTGCGACCAAGCCAGCGGACGAAGCTCCAGTTTTCCCCACGAGCAGTGCGTCCCTGCGTAACCCAGTCCAAAAGGCACAGCGAGGCGTTCCGCGCCAGCCTAAAGATTTGGACCTGCTCGTATACGCTGCTGGCGAACGGCTGGACGGGATCCGGGAGCAAACAGAGGGCGGCATCGGCGGCAATCTGGACGCGCATGGTCTGCCGAGTTACAACGTCTGGTGTTGCTGACTTGAAGATCTTGGTGTGCCCCTGCGTGACGAGTGCCAACTTGGCCCCGGTCTGCACATCGACAGATAGGTTGACAATATCTCCACCAACAAGACCGCCGCCAAACGAGAGGAGAAACACGAGCACGCTTTTGGTTTCTGAGGGGCGTGTCGGCGAGACGAGCTTGAGCGGATATTGATATGAGAGTGCTTGTAACCCGGAAATGCCTTCAGGAAGAAGCCGGATCACAATGCGCCCTTCACCAGCGGCCGAGGAGGACCTGGGAAACGGCGAGTCCATGGCGTGTACGCGCCGAGTTACCTCATGTTGGCATCTGCAGTATGGACCAGCCGGGGAGATGGGTGAGTTGGTGAGTGGACTCGCTGGAGGATCGGGAGCGATATGAATGAGTGAACTAACAATGTGTTACGGAGTTAAGTACTGTACCTAGAATTAGTGATACGCCAACCCTTATCGCGTTACACAGCAGTTACTTCCCGATTAAGGTGCCCCGCATCAAGTAGTTACTCGTCCCCCACCAAGGGCCCCACACAAGCTAGGGTTGGGTAATCTCGAACATCGCTTGGAAATTCGTAAGCTGAAATCTAACTTTGAATTGCGAAATTTCCGCCATTCCGCTAGCCGTTTTGGAAGGCGGTGAAGCAACAGGGTTAGGGTTATGTATGCCCAACTATGTATGTATGTAAGTGCCCAACCTTCCAACCTTACTACCTAGTGCT
>NW_027041829.1:583745-610743 GCF_033297395.1 Canariomyces notabilis | reverse complement strand
AAATTTCAGGGGGGCCTTGAATGAAAAAATTTCACAGGAGGGTTGAAATTTCGAAATTTTAAATTTCATTACCCTTCCCTAACACAAGCAACTTTTTGGCGGGGCAAAGATTCAGGAGGGACGCAATCTCGAATGCAAATTCCGGAACCAATGCAACCTCGCGCGCACCCACCCTCGGTGAGTCGTTGCACATTACACTAAAAGCACATTCCTGCACAAACAGCCCGATGCCTCCAAAGCCGACAGCTAGAGGTCGTGGCCGCGGCCGGGGAGGAACAGCCCGCGGCGCGGCGGCCGCTGCACCTTCCCGGAATGACGCGACCGCACAGCCAGAAGCCCCCAGCACCCCGACCGAGACAACGACGACAACAGCAGCAGCGGACGCCCCTCCAGCGACGACTGTGACACCCTCCGACCCAAGACCCGACACGACCGCTACCGCCGCGGCACCATCTCAACAGACAGTAGCCACATCCTCCCGGAGCACCCCGGCAGCAGAGGCGGCGGGTCGTGGCTCTTCTACCAGCAGCAGCAAGTTCAAGCCAAAGGCTGTTCGCCGTAGCGAAGCCGAGCGCGCCCGCCTGGCCGAGGAACAAGCGAGGATAGAGGCCGGAAGGGATGCTGAGGAAGCCAGGCGGTTGGCACATCTCAACCGGCTGCGCGGGCGGGGCCGTGGGCGCGGTCGTGGTGGGTTTTTAAGAGGGAATCTAAGGACTGCAGGGGCCGCTGCGGGGCCGTTGTCTGCTGGGTTTAGCAGTGAGTTCTTTGTGCTCTTTTCTCTTTCAAAGCGAAGGAGGTAGATTGCTAACATCACAACAGTCGGGGAAGGAAGGCCGTCGGGTGCAGGTGGCTACGCTTATGCCTCGGGGTCTGCGTTCGGGTCTGGGTCCGCATCCGGGCCCAGCTATGTCAAGGGAGAAGGGCAGGGCGGTGAGGTCAAGGGGGAATATGGTGCCATGGGCATCATTGACCGCAACAGGATCAATGCCGACATGCTCTACGGCTACGTAGAACCCGATGAGGAGGAGGAGCCGCGCGCCACAATCGTCTCTACGAAGAGGAAGAAGCCCATGCTCCCTATGGGTATCCGCCGCGTGGAGCACAAGGACGAGGAAGTGGTAATCGCGACAGCAGCCGAGATCAAGGCCCAGGAAGAAGCAGGTGTTCTTGAAGTCGACGACTCGGACGAAGATGGTCTGTTCGTTGGCCAATCGGCGGGTGAAGGCTCGGCAGAGCCCGCTAGGGACGAGGACGTCTGGGGCCATGCAGTACCGCAAACAAGCGCCAGTGCCCGAGTCAAGACGGAGGAGGCCGAAGGGCAAGAGATGGACCTGGACGATATACCCGCAAAAGTCAAGGCTCCTGAATCTCCCGAGCAGAAGAAGAAAGAGCTTGCCCAACAGGCCGGCGAACAGAAACCGAAGAAGAAGTCCGCGGCCCCCAAGGACCCAGAAGCCGAGATTGTCGCCGAGGAACTGCAGCGCATGCTCAACATGTTCACTCTCCAGGGCAGCGACGGGATGGGCTCCCCACTGGAGGGACACATGTTCCTCTTCCAGTTCCCGCGCATCCTTCCGCCACTGAAGGTAGTGCGGCGAGATAGCAATGAGGCCAGGAAGACCGTAAAACCGGAGGGTGGCGACGACGACGTGGTCATGCTGGACCAGCCTCCCAACGGAACTCGCGCAGCCGTCAACATCGACCTCACTCAGGATGATAGCAGAAGGACCAAGAAGGAAGACAAAACCACTTTGGAGGACAATGACGGGTTGGAGGTTGGGGGCTACATTGGGAATCTGATAGTGCGCAAGTCCGGGAAGGTCGAGCTGAGCTGGGGCGGGCTGCCGCTGGAGGCGGGGCTTGGCGTGCAGGCTAACTTCCTGTCGACGGCTGTCTTGATTGATGACGCGGCGGAAAAGGCTAGCGATGCGAGCCAATACGCCGGGGCTGCCTACGGAATGGGCAAGATCCAGGGATCTTTTGCCCTGGCGCCGATATGGAGCGAGGAGGAAGATTGGGTAGTGGAACCTGAGGACCTGAAGATTCCCGAGGATCAGTAATGTTTTCAGTGAGATATAGACGTGAAGGGCCTTTCTTAATGTGCCCCTTCAGACATTTAAATTGTGGCAGGTGTCGTCATAACTTCCCCCATGTATACTGTACGCATCTTGCATCATTGGGTATCGGTTAGAGGCCGGGGGTCAACGAAAAAGATGGGAAAATCAAGAGAGGGATGATGGTATGGATTAGATACCCGCAAGATTACCGGTCTGTCCTGTAGAGGATTCCCTAGACTCACGGTTAGGACCCTGGACTTCGACTACTGTGTGTGATGCGCAGCGGCTGAACTATTAGAACCCGAGCCTATTTGCCGTCCGGCATTTGCTATCCCAGGCTGGACCGCCTCGTCGGGTCGCTGCGCAAGCTTCCCCGCCTTCAGGTGCCGGATCCTGATCCTCCCCACTTCCCGGTGGCACAGCAGCTGGGCCAGCAGATCTATGGCTTTGCCCAACTGAATCTACATTTACATATATACGTGTATGTATTCACATATATGTATATATGTATCTTGTATGTGAGTCGTAATAGCTGCCGAATGCGTACCTAATCCGTTTCTGCAAGACGAACTTTGAGAGTATCTGTGAACCGTCGTCACAACCCCCTGGAACGGTGCGGGACATCGAGAGACACAACATGGCGGAGCACAGCAACAACACGGACGAGGGGATACACCTCGTAATTATCGGCGCTGGGCTGGCTGGACTGTCGGCGGCGCTGTCGACAAAGCTGGCAAATCCGGCGCATGAAGTGACCGTTTTGGAGACAGTCAAGGAGTTGCAGGAGGTTGGGGTACGTTGATACGACTCTTGTTCTCTGAGTCTGTCTTTCCTGTGTTTTGCAAGCCCTGTGTCACTACATGTAGTGTCTGTCACCCCTCCTTTGTTTGATGAATGTCATCACCCCTTCCCCTGAGCAACCCCGGTCCATTTCGCGGTCAACAACAACCTCACAACCAACCCCGGCTAACATGCCACCCCATCCTCATCCAAGGCCGGCCTGCAAATAACCCCCAACGGCACACGCCTGCTTTCGCACTGGGGCCTGTCATCCACCCTCGCGCCTCTCGCCGCCGTGCCCTCCTCCCTCTCAGTGCATCGCTACGACGGCACCAAACTACTCGCCCACGAGCCGGACCTGCAGGGCCAGGTCATGTCCCGGTACGGACATCCCTTCTGGGACCTACACCGCGTCGATCTGCAGCAGGCCATGGTGGCGCGGTGCACGTCGCTGGGCGTGCGCATCCGGTTGGGCTCGCGCGCCGTGCGCGTCGATTTCGACGCTGCCGTCGTGCACCTCCACGACGGTACCATCGTAGAGGGAGATGTGGTGCTGCTAGCCGACGGCCTGTGGAGTGCCATCCGCTCGGACTTCGTCGGCCGCCCTAGCCCGGCTATTCGGACAGGGGACTTGGCCTACCGCATCACCATCCACAAGGACGACATTGGCGGCGAGGATGAGGATGCAGAGGAGCTGCGGCGGTTCGTGGCCAACCCGACAGTCAACTTCTGGATCGGCCCCAAGGCGCACTGCGTTGGGTACTCGGTGCGCGGCGGCGACGCGTACAACATGGTTTTCCTGTGCCCGGACGATCTGCCGAGCGGGGTGACCAAGCTAGAGGGGGACATGGACGAGATGCGGGCGCGGTTCCGAAACTGGGACCCGCTGCTGGTCCGGTTCCTGCGCCAGGTCAAGGGCGCGGTGCACAAGTGGCGGCTGATGTGGCTGGACGCGCTGCCCGACTGGGCCAATGATCGGGGTACCTTCTTCATGGCCGGGGATTGCTGCCATCCGATGCTGCCCTACCTTGCCCAGGGCGCCAACTCAAGCCTGGAGGACGGGGCCGTGCTGGGGTCTTTGTTGGGCAAGGTGAAAAGGAGCGACAAGGAGAGGCAGTTGCCGTGTGTCTCGAAGCTGTATCAGGAACTGAGGCAGGAGAGGGGGTGGAGGATCCAGTTGGAGACGTTCAAGCAGCGGGATGACTCGCATTTGGAGGACGGCGTAAAGCAGGAGAAGAGGGATGCGTTGATGACGAGCATGTTAGGCAAGGAGCTCAAAGCGCCGTTTCCCAGTCGGTGGACATGTCCTGAGATCCAGCCTTTCTTATATGGCTATGATGCGTATGCTGAGGCGGAGAAGGCTTACCAGAAGAATCCCTTCTGAGTGAAGAGAGGAAATAAACTTGGCTTCTGTTCTTCTCCGTATTCCCCCGGGTGCAGCTGTCAGGATGGCAGAAGTCCGGCTTGCCAAATTGATCAATCACTGAGAATCGAAGGTGTCCAACGTTGGTCTCAGATTTTCACCTTCAATTTGAATCCCGTTACGGCGCAACGCGCTGCCGCGAGCGTCAGAGAGCCCAGCACAATCACCAACCCTGCCCATATTTGAGCCCACAGATAGCGACCGCCGGACTTGTCAATGATGGCGCCGGCTGTCGGCGGCCCTGCGAGTGTGGCAAATCCCGCGAGGGTGCAGACCATGCCAAACCGGGTACCCATCTTTCTCGGGTCCTTTGTCAAGCTGGCCAACGCCCCGCCGAATACGCCCTGCGCCGCTCCGTTTGCCAGACCGAAGAAGGCCGAGAACACATACATGCCGGTTGGAGTGGTCACGCCGGTCCAAGCAAAGATCATACAGCCAAGGACAAAAGTCTGGAACGCGTACAGATTGATCGGACCCACGTGCCGGTCTGCCAGGTAGCCCACTACTGGCCTGATTGGGACGCTCATGCCGTTGGTGATGAGGAGGAGCTGGACCGAGTCGGTCGTGGAGAAGCCAATGACATTGCGGGCGTATGCGTTGATCTTGTACACAATATGAGCATGGGGAAGTCGCGGAGAGGGAGGCTGCTGTACTCACATAGAAAAAGCCAAAATATAATGCCCAGAAAAAGAGGAAGGCACCCAGCGTGTATAGCAGGTAGGGGCCCTCTTTGAAAGCGTCCCATTCGACAAGTGGCCCGGACCTTCTAGGCCTCAGCTGCGGCTTCAACATCAGGAACGCGAGAACCGATATGACCAGCGCCACGAAGGCAGCGCAGCGGACAGCCCATGGAAAGCCGACTTTGGGTATCAGATATTGGATCGTCGCGGGGAATATCACACTCCCAAGACCCGTCCCGGTTGCCGAGATAGCCATGGCTGAAGACCTCTTCGACTTAAAGTACGAATTGATAACCGACAAGGGAGGCATGAAGATAGCGCCCAAGCCCAATCCCGTGCACAACCCCTGAGCCAGGAAAATCTGCCAATACTCCGAGGCCAGGCTCGTCATGAACGTCCCGAACACGATTAGAAATGAACCGGCCGCAATGGTCGCTTTCACATACCCAGCGTCGGCCAGTCTCCCTGAAAACGCGCACATGGCAAAGGCGAGAAAGACTTGCAAAGAGCCAATCCACGATATCTGAGCATCGGGTAGTTTGAGCGTATCCCGGTAGTGGAGCTGATATACACCAAACGTGGACGGGTATCCCCAAGCCATCATGTTGAGAAAACACCCAGCCAAGACCTGAGACCAAGCAACGAGACCCCCGTCAGGAGGTTGAAAGCCGTCTTGGGCATGGAGCGTAGCGGCTCCGGGGCCCAATTCATCATCAAGATGCGAAGGCTGTCTGCTGCCGGGCTGTGTTTTCTCGATGTCGTCTTCTGTAGCCATCTGACGCGAATTTGGCGATGCTGATCACTTGGAGATGAAATCCGCAGAGCACCATGGGAAAACTTGCTTGAAGTCTCTGGGAAGAAAGCCAGCCATTTTTCTGACCGTAGTCGAGCCGTAGCAACCTGATCGTTGGTGAATGCTACGCCGTCACAGTTTGCGAAAGAGCTCCACCTGAAAGCCTCTTCCGGTGTTATTTCCGCCGACACCGACATCGCGCGGTCTTCGATGTCATTCTCCACGCCCTTTGCAAGAGCTAGCAGCGATTGGGCTTCCGACGAATCACGGCCCGGGTTCAGTTCCCCGCAATTGCGTCTGCGCGCCATCTCCTTCGAGACAACCGGGAGAATGCAAGTGATCCGCCACAAGCCCACAGCCGTATCGGAGACGATGCCGTCGGAGGGCTTGCTGTCGGATACTGTTCAATGCAAACCGGATCCGACAGGCTCGTCCGGAAGCACCCGGGGAGTCAGCAGTGCCGCTGGCGACGAGAGACCGCTCGCATAATCCGCCCAGGCTGTTGGCATCGTTGACCCCACTCTAGGACCGACCGAAAATATGAGATCGCCGATGTATGCGTTGCATTGACTGCAACTGGGAACTAGGGAGGGAAGCAAAGGAGATATTAACCGAAACCCTGAATATTCTCGCTTATCAAGAGCTTGAAGTGAAATGTAAGTCAGGATTTTCCTAACTTGTCCACCGGCAGAATCGCCCGAGCAAGTTGATGTCGTGCTACCCTGCTGGGCTGCCATGATTGTGACGGCATTGAAGAATCCAGAACGAGACCGGCCGTCGCCACAATGAGAGAAGCATGCCTTTGTATGTCGCCAAGGCCTTCAACGGAAATGCAAAGTCAACGTCAAAGTCATGCGACGAATAGCAAGACAATCATAAAGAAATCGGCGGTGAGCCTGCCAAATTACGACAGCACAAAAGATCAATAATGGTGCTGTGAAAATAAAGAGCCATTGACCGCCAGTTTTGTCCGGGGGATCTTCAATGCAACGGTGTCTCAGACCCAAACCGTTTTCACACAAGCCAGCCAGCTGCTAGCAACTGCCACCCTGCAAATCCCAACCCCCACCCTCAGAGAGCCGAGCGGGATCCAACCATGGCGCCTGGAAGCAAACAGCCAATGAGGTGATTCCATTCTGCCCTATCTGATCGGAAAGGGAAGGCAGCCGGTCCGACCCCACATGACACCCTGCGGGCCGGCACCATCAGATCCTGCAGCAAATGGAAATCATTGGGAAAAAGCGGGTCACAGAAACCGTTCGATCTCAAACCCCCAAAACAGCTGTAACCATCTTTTGCAGATCACAGGCAGGTTCTTTCTGTTCTCATTCAAAAGAACTGGAAACTCGTCCGCCCCAACCACGCCGTTTCCCGGATGCTATGCTAAAATTGGACTAGCGGCAAAGTTTGTTCTACACGTGTACAGTTTAACCTTACCTGACTCTACATACACTATAACAGTCTCCGCAGTATTTTGATCCTGGTCTGCGCAAGACTACTGCAACTCCAACCTTGGAGGTCAATGTCGAGTGTCCTGTAGATACGTCTCTATACCTCCATATATTCCCAAGCTGGAGTTACGTTCATCCCCTGGGGCCTGGAAGGGCACCCCAAGCCGCGCTGGAGCATACTACATATATTATGGCTCCCCCGTAAGCTTTGCTTGGGATAGACGAGGACAAGACAGGAACCGCTAATCGCTCCCACTCAACCCAGCAGGAATACACATACAGAGATATCTCGAACTGGATCTGTTGAACATCGATTTCTGCCAGCCGCTAACAACCTTTGTAAGTAAGGCACTGTAGATTGCTAGTACTCCACTCCAAAGTTGGCCAACCTTCCCACCGCTTCTCCCTCCTATGTACTGTACGCTTAGCACTGCACCCGCGCGAACTCTGCAAAATCCTAGACCGAAGTCCTCCGGCGAGGGAGCATACAGCGGCAGATGGGACCCAAAAGAGGAATGGCTGGAGACAAGGTAGATATAAAAACAGAGGCAAAGCCAAGCGACCCAGAGCAAGTCAATCAACTCCAAAGAACATAGGCCCAGAGACCGAAAAGACCAAAAGACCAACGGAACGACACCACCCATCCATCCTCCCCAGAGACAACCAACACCGCAGAAGTCCGGGTTAGGAAAATTGCGTAAAACGGGAAAAGAAAATCCGGAATTCTCCGTTGGGACCTTGGGTTAGTACACCCCTGTTTTTCAACCACCCAAAGACTCAATTAAACCTGTCCTCGCTCTCAAGCTTCAATAGCCCCGCCGATTTTGCACCCCTCTCACTCTCCCTTCCCGGGCACCCCTTCCCACAACGCAGCCAAAAGCTACAATCCAGCCAGTCCAGTGTCCGCAGACAGAACCTGGCAAACCACAAAGATATACCCGTCCCTCATCCTCACCTTCACCCTCATCTCAATTCCCCTTCCTCCCCACTTCCTCTCGGACGGAACCAAACCACCTTCTGTTCCTTCCCGACAACCGGGCCTTTTCCCTATTCGATGACCCCTTTGCCCCCTGCAACAAGAGGTGAGGGACGCATCACCACCCAGCACCGGGCATGAAAATAACGGGTTTCCATCCGGTGCGAGCAAAGCCAAGCGCAAAATGAGTGGACATGGAAACAATAAAACTAAAGGAAGGCTGTGATAGGAAAAAGAAAACCAGATGCGCCCAAGTAAAGACCATGCAAAAATTGCCTTGCTAGTCTGCTCTGACCCGGAGATGCGGTAGAACAAGAAAAATCAGAGCCCCAAAACTCCCAAGACAAAGAACCGTAGATGTCCGAATGGGCGACGAACGACGTGCGACGTGCGACGTGCGACGGGCGACGTGCGACGGGCGGCGGAGTAGTCGATAAAGATTGAAAGAGTACATTTTCCTTTTTCATCGAACCTGACGACTCAGATAGACAGACACCCATACACGCACACACACAACAACCTATTGCCGTCAACCAATCCCTGATCATTTTTTTTCTCTCCTCGGCGTGTGCGTGGTTGAGCGTTGAACTGGCGAGGAGCGGTTTGAAAGGAGTGGATGCCGATGCAGGCGCCGGTGTATGAAGGCAGATTCGCCTCAACGTTATGGAGGACTTAAAAAGAGCCGAGCAGATGATGATATGAACTGCCGAAAGGCTTGATGACACCAGCGAAGGCATCACTGCTGGATGTTAAATCCCCAGAACTCGCGCTTTCCCTCAAGAGTGCCGTAAGGAGGCAACCCATCACCGCATGACTACCTCTTACGCTTCTTATTCTTATCCAGCATGCTGAAGGCGGAGGTTGGAGAGGTGGCAAACGGCGTAGCAGCAGCAGCGGGAGCGATTGGCGCAGCCGGCAGCAACGGGGTCGCCGGGGGCGGCATGTCCTCCTTCTTGATAGGCACGCCCATGTGTCGGCCATACCGACCCTTGCGACCGTTGCCCTCGTCTTCGCTTATGCATTGCTCTGCGGGAATTCCCGCATCGCGGCACCGACCGCAAGGCCGTTGCCGGTCGCAGCCCTTCTTACTCTTGCGGCAGCGCTGGCAGCGGGGCTTCGTCGAAAGATCCGGCTGCTCTTCCTCGCCGGGGACTGGAGGGAAAGCCGGATTCGAGGCGGTGGATTCCTTCCGAGACATAGGAAGTGATGCCGGGGAGGCGGGGCCTGCTCCACTAACTGCCTTTTTCGCTTTGGGCTTGGCCGGCTTGGAGGACTTCGCCTTGCTCGATGATTGTGGACGAGCTTTCACCAAGGTATTGGCTTTGAGTTTGGCAGGCTTGGTTGTGGGGGTAGCCATTGTGCCGTTCTCGCCGCCATCTGAGTAGTCAGCGTCGTCGCCACTAACCTCGGCGCTATCTCGAGGTCCAGCGAAGTGGCTCTCAGTGGTATGGAACAATCTCTTCTGGCCTCCCGAAGTGTCCAACTTTTGTTTCCGCGGCGCAGGCATTTCGTCTTCGTCGCAGCTGTCGGCCTCGCTGGTTGCGCCTGTCGAGGAGGCGGCGTCGGCCCTTCCGCTAAATGTGTCGTCCAATGTCGATGCCGAAGCCCGGCCGTGTGTCGATATCTCGCCCAGACGCATAAGCTGTATAGCAACGTCCTTGTCTTCCTCGGACATACAGCTCCCCACTGTCGGGTCCGGAGTGAGCATCATGTGCATGCCTGGGCCCATTGCTGGGCCGGAGGGAAACCCACAGCTCTCACGGTTTCGGCGATGCTCACCGCTAGGTGTCCCATACAACCCTGCATGTCCATATCCATTATGATAGCCCTGCGGGGATTGAAGCGGGGCGGGGTTGCTGAACGGATTCTGCCCCGATTGAATGAAGGGCAGAGAATTGCGGTGAGGGTCCATCCGTCGAGCCGGCGACACTGACGGATTGGAGGTGGCGGCAGGCATCTGCGGAGGAGCGAAGAGAGGTAGCTCCTGCGAGAGTAATAAAGATTAGTGATCGAAACATGGATGATCTTGCCAGTCCAGACTCCCTCCTTACCGAACTCTCAAACTTGGCGCGCTTGCGACGGCCACCTTCAACGATATTCTCTACGCTGATGTCCGTGTTGCCCAGCTGCTCCTTGGCTCTTCCCGATGAGGAACCGGGGGCGCCATCGCCGCTGCTGTAGCCGTTGAAGCTATCGCTATGACCGTCACCGTTAGTCTGCGAGCGGTTCTTGGATGACCGGGATCGCCCCTTCTTCCCGCCGGCAGCATTGGTGCCCGCCGAGGTGCTGCGGCGCCCGCGCCCGCTGTTGGGAGACGGACTGCGCAGGCGCGATGTCCTGGACGTAGGACGGGGGCCATGATGTTCAGATTGCTGAGGTGCTGGGGGCCCATACCCATTGGCGCTGTAGTAGCTCTGGGGACCACCTTGGGCGGCGTGGTAACCATGTGACCCAAAAGGTGGCAGCTCCTCGATTACACGCACATAGACTGTCATGTTGTTGCGGAAGTTCTCGTAACGCGCGATGAGCGTATTGCGCTGCTCGTCCTCAAAACTTACGCCTTTCGAGACGGTTGGACCCGAGTATAGGCCGTAAAAATTCTTCACTGTCGTGATGATTGAGTCTGTGGTGTCATGGGGGTAGATTGAAACACGCAAGGGCAAGCGCGCTCGGTACGGTGAGTCTTGGAAAACCAGCACAAACTGGACTGTCTTTGGCGCAGTGACGGTTCGAGGGGAAACGCTGCCGCTTTGCAAACCCCCCGGCCCCGGGCCTGCTCCGTTGGAAGATGTTGCGGCCATGTCGACGGCAGAGGTTTTAAGACTGCCGCAAGGTGCTCTTCCCTGTGAAGCCGATGTATATCGTGTCGGTAGGCAAGAATACCGGCGGCGTCAGTGCCGCGTGGTGCGGCTTGGGTTGGGAACTCAAATGCGTGCGGGCGACGTCGTCTCGCGGCAGAACAGTTACATTCCAAGCCAAGAGGGCTGGGAAATGATGTGTTTTTGGGCCGATAGACGGCGTCGACTGAGAGTGATTGTGCCGACAGACCGACTAGTCTGGGAGTCACCGCCTAGCGCAGCGAGGAGGGACCGGGTGCCGAGCGCAGCGATTGAGGGTCGCGATTTTTCTCAGGAATCTGCCAAAAGGAACTAGCGGTTAGGCTCTGTGTGCGACAGGGAGTGAAGTCATCGAAAACAGCGATAGTGAAAAAAAAAAAAAAAAAAACAAAAAAAAAGAGCTGTTGCTCAGGCGGTGGAGAGGAGGAGGAGGTAGACGGGTGGAGGTGCCCAGAGCTTTGGCAGCGGAAGTTGTGCGCAGAAGTTATGACTGGCCCAGCAGCGGAGCAAGTTGTGGTGCGAAGAGAGAGATACAGTCGGATATTGCTGCGTGGCCTCGATCGCATGAGGATACAAGTTCGAAACCACTTACCAGGTTGACGGGAAAGCGGTGGTGTCGGCTGGAAGAAGCTTGCGCTCTTGATGCTCGCGCACACAAGGAACCGGGCCACTGACCTCGACAGACCGACAGTGAGCAGCTAGGTCGCGGGACACAGATTCGATCGAGGAGTTGGCAGCGGGAAGAAGTGACGGGTGTAGACCGACGGATGCAAAATGACAATGACTTACCAGGAGGATTCGGTGCGGTTTGATGGCTCGAGTTGACCAATTCTGGAGTTGTGCGTAGAAAGAGAATAGAGGAGTCGCAAGAATCTGCATTAAAAAGGTCGATGCCGGCAATCGCACACCACCCAACCCGGACACACTCAACGTACTGCACAGCACAGGCTCACATTAACTTGACACTGTGCCGGGGCGCAAAACCCGCAACTCGATCCCAAGGGAATACCTTACCTACCAAGGCATTTGGACGGCATGAAAGGGAATTTATGACCAATACTCCTATTGACGGCCACATATAGACCATAATTTACTTTGCGCTTCGTGCGCTTAACTCTCATCGCAATTCTGTCTCCTTGCGCTGAACGTTGGAGGCGGTGGAACCCCGTTTTCGCACGGCCAACACAGCGCTTGCGTCGAAATCCACTACGACGGCGGCCAGCGCTGGCACCACCTGCTAGTCCGGCCTTGTCTGGCCTTCTTGTCTCTCGAATGGGAAGAAGCAGTCCTACACAATCGCGGCCCTTCTTGATACAAGAGCTGCAATTGGAAGCCATTGACAAGGCAGAAAGCGACGCTACCCAGCCCTCGCTCATTTCTCGTTTTGGTATGTATGTGCTGTACGGAGTACAGTACACGGCGCATTCCTGATCTTCAGGTTGCGCCGTCTGTACGGAGTACCTTATGTACTGTACCCTCGACCGGTCGGTCTGGAAAGGGAAGACAATTGTCGCAAACGGCAATAAGACGGAAGCCAATTCCGCTTCCCCATGGCACTTGAACTCACAATCATCCAGTTTCCTGGGAAGCACAGGTGCTGAATCGGCCACCGTCAAGGTGCGACTGGATGAGCATGGCTGTTCTGTCGGCGGTCAGGGCAAGGCACAGGTCTTTCCGCTACAGTATGCGTTGTGTCGCGGTAAACTTGGGAAAGAAATGGGAGGCATGTAACTTGGAAATCATGTCCATGCCTCTTTCACCTCCAAACCTTGGCGGGGAGCACCCTGCCACCCGAGAGGGGGCTCTCGAAAGTGTTTCGCGCATTTGAGAAGCCTTCAACGGAGCATTGCATCGAATCTTTAGGGTACTTGTACTGTACATACAGTACCTTGACGGCACACAATTGGATTCTAGGCATCATGGTGGATGGCCCAAAGTTGGTAGTTATCGAGCATGGGTTAAGTAATAAATCAAGCATTGGATGGCCTGACGGTGCGATGCGACTGCCTTGGGCACACGACGTCCCGGCGCAATAGACACAACGTTAGGGATGTTGAATTGATGATGCATACCACTTCCGGGCCTCTGAGGCCGGCGGGAGTCACTGGACGAGAATGCGCCAGACAAGTCGATAAACACCCCCGGCGGTAGAATGTCGCGGCCAGGTCGGCTCTCGGCCAACCAATGGTAGGATGAGATCAGCGATTAGCGTGAGGCAGGGGTCTGGCAACCAAAGACCCTTTGAGACGCAAGACTGCCCAAGGTCAACAAACGAAGCCAGAACAGGTCCAACAGCTGGAGCGAGGGAGCCATATAAGTGTTATTGCCGAGAAGAGCGCTTGCTGCGTGAATGCTAGTTAGATCGGGTATCATAGGTGGTCGCTGTGGGCGCAACGAATAAGACAAGTTAGCTAGGTTCGCCGACAACTCTGAGCGACTCAAAATGGTTACAGGGGGAGAGCCCGGCAACTACCCTACAGTCGGAAATTCAAAATGCGCAAGTACGAACAGGCTTGAAAAATATAAGGCACTATGGGCAAGGTATATGCGCATATCTGCCGGTCCTTGATTGCCCGCCCTGATCTGGGCAATCCTGCCGTGAAGACAGCAGGATGGTGGCGGGGCTCGTAATCGAGGCGATTTTGCGTAGCTGCTCGCTTTGAAGGATGGGGAGTTTCGGAGACGGCGGCTCGATGCGCTGGCAGAGTTTCAACTCTCAAATCCAAGGCCCTGTCGAATTAGCTCGTTCAAACTCCCAAGCATCTTTTGTGAATGCTGAGCCCAAGGCTGCCCCGGCTATGCTCGTTTCGCGCAGTTTTGTATTCAGAAACCTCGGGTTAAATTGTTTCCCTCCAGTCTGTGGATGGCCATGACACATCTCACGAGGGAGTACATCTGCATAGGTTGAGGTCACTCCAAAAGCACCCGCTCGTTGCTACACCTCGCCCGACACTCTTTCTTGGTCTAGGCTCTGGTCTTTGCATGCGGGCAGCCAAGACGACCGCTCCTGTTCAAGGTTTGGGGGGATCGCTTATCCATTGGCGGGATAGCCAGCCATCATCGAGGGCGCCCTGAGTGAACCACACTCCTGGCCGTTTCGAGCTGCCGATCTGCGACCTGTTACGAAGTACGATAGCTTTCATTGCGTCCTTCTGAAAGCATCCGGGTCAGTATGGTTGGTACGTTATCTCGATGTATGCCTCTCAGCTCAATGCGGATGCCCCAGTTCACTACTGAAGGGCGACCTAACACAGGCGGTACCTCCGTAGGTAGGCCGTCCCTTATTAGGAACCGGAAGACCCTAGAACAGATGGCGCCCCACTAATCCAGGCGATCTGTGCCCAGGTCTGTCGCCTCACAGCTGGCTGGACGATGAGAGACGTGCAGCAAGTGCGTCCACAACTGCAAGAACTAACGTTAGTGTTGTTGCATAATTCGCTTTCTGATTTGCCACGTCTAGCCGGCCCTTGCGGGGTTGAAAAAGAGGTGAGACCAGAAGGAAGGAAATGTTGTGCTCCTTCAACCCCTCTGCATTGTGGCGAGAGACGGAGGCATTAAAGTTTCCGGCCCGCAAACTCGGCAAGGGCAAAACGGCCATGCAATTCACCACCTTCAGCTGGCAAGAGCTGCCATTGAACGAACTTGATGACCCCACGCGAGTAGCATCTAGGGCAGTCGGCTCCGTGAGTCGAAACGACGAAATTCCGTGTATTGCTAGGGAGCAATTTGAGAGGCCTGTCGAAAGCCATTGACGGACAAGACAATGAATTATCGCCCAGGTCGCTCCAAAGGCTGCAGCGAGATCACATTCCATCGAAGAAGTCTGGACGGCTGATTCATTCTGTGTGCCCCCCGCTCGGCAAACAGCCCCGCGCGATAAGTCTGGAGTGTCGCGCGTCAATTGATCAAAACATCAAAACATCAAAACATTGTGCTTCATCATCTGCCGCGCGAGCTCTCCTACTGGTCGGAGTGGCTGGGTCGTTGAGAGCGGTCATTCCCCACCCTGGGTCGCTGGCTGGGCGTCGTTTCCGGCGGGATCCCTTGAGCAAAGCAAAATGATGACGGTAGAATTAGCGCACCGTGGGGGTTGGGAGGCTGAACAAAGTGAGTATGAACGAACGAATAGCTCTATTCCCACGTCAAGTGCTTGATGAGAAGCGTAATTTTGATGTGGTGCGCAACGTGGTAAATGACTCACGTGAGGACGTGGAAGTTTGGCGATCCCAACGCTCTGTTTCGATAGTCTTGGCGGCTTGAAACAGATGCCTCGATATACCGCGACAAGGAGCTGCAAGCCTCGTATTTTTGTCCAAAAGGAGTGAAACGAGCGTATTTATGCGTCTGCAGCAATACAAACGGTGTCAAGAGCATTGAAGGACTCGCGGTGCAGACATTTATCGATGTTGTCTGCTCAATTGGTCTGCTGAGTTGACGCGACGTTTGCCCAGACCCCACATTAATCCGCTAGGGCTATCCGTAACTCTGAAGTTACGTCATGTAGCTAAGGTGGGTCTGGAAGAATCAGGTCGCCGCGACGACCAACAGAAGGAGCCGCAGGGTTGGCACAGACCACATCGACTAACATTGCCCGCGGTGTGTTTACCAAGCCTGTCAGGACATAAACAGAAAGCGCCATGGAACACTGTATCCATGAGAAGCCTCACCCTCACGAAGCGATCCTACACCTTCCCTATCTTTCCTCCGAACCTCAGAGGCCTCGTCGAAAGAAGGCATTACTATTGCACTTTTAGTTCGTCATTCTTCATTTTTGTACGTGTCCGACAGCTAAGGCAAAGTGTGCGGCGCGTTGCTTCCACCGTGTTAGCCAGTGCAAGCTCTCTGTAGCTTCAGCCACATCCACGGACCACTGCCGATCCCGTCACCTCAACACAGTGGCCAGTGACCACGTCCCTTCCGGCTCAGGACGTTGCGCAACGCTTCGGACGGAGGCAGTCTTGACTTGGTATTGCTGTGTCTCAACAAACCGCATGCTGGTTTTCAGGAGTCCATGAGATTACGGGCTTGGTCTGTCTTATCATCAGCAACAGCAACACCACCACCAACAACAACAACACGCCGGGTTCAAGCCCGGCTTCGGCCTACGTCGAAGAGCTTGACTATCCGGCTTTCATAGCGCGCAACTTGATTAGTATCTACGCTATACACTTCTTCTATCAAGGCCGAGGGACGGTATATTCACATCAGAGGTCTATCGAGGTCGATTCCATACTTCCCACGCTCCATTTGCCGAGATGGATGCGAAGGTACTGTCCCCGGTTTCCATCCCAACTCCTACGCCATCCCATCACATCCTCCTGCTCTCTCCTCCACGACATCCCCTCCGTGACTGCCAGTTCCTCCTCCTGGCCCAACCCCACCAAACCTGACACGAAAACCTTCGCGTCGTTTCCCGTACTTGCGTGCCTCGCGACCGTACACTGACCAGGACTCAACGGACAGCCCCAGCGCCCTGCTCGCGCCTTGCCAGCCGTGCCCAACAAAGAGAATATCCTTCCTGCGAAGCAACCCATCCATCAGCGCCACAAGTCTGCAAGCAATCTCAGGAGCATGGCAACCTCTGGCACGCTCAACGCTCCTCCCAAGCGAACAGCCTTTGGTGATGTGAGCAACACTGCCCGAACTCTCGTTGCCGAACCGGCTGGCAAGATTGCCGTCAAGACTCGTGTCAAGCAGGCGACAGCAATTGTCAAGACCCACGACATCAGGCTGGAAGACAAGGAAAATGAACCGGTTGCTCGTACAGAGAAGTGGTCGCGAGCCACGACCGCGTCCAGGACCGCTAGCGATATCTCCAAGCACCCCGTTGGCGTTTCCCATTCCTCCGCAGGTTCTAATCAGACAGGAAATCCAATTCTCCGTGCAAATATTCTCGGCCAGAAACGCACCGCCATTTCGCTAGCCAACCCGCCACTAAGGAGTGGAGTATCTAAGAAGGGAACAGCCGTCTACCAGGATAGGAAGGAGCAGAAAGCGGGCGATCTTCCTGAGACTGCGTTGCCTACCGATGATCTTGCTGCGCTGATGGCCAAGCCGGCTAAGAACCCTCGCCATTACAGAAGCCAGCCTGTGCTCCGAAATGAACAGCAGACTCTTCTGCACACACAAAGCAAGTTTGCGGTCAGAATGGACGATACAATTGACTCTGAGGACGAGGATGATATGGACGACGGGGCGACGGAAGCGACTTACGAGGACGCTGTCGAGCGGCTGTCGCAGGAGGCCGAGTATGCCGCCTATCAGCTGGTGAGCAACGAGCAACCGGGGCCTGTTGGTATTGAGCGGGCACTTGGGCTCCCCTCAAAGTCCGATTCTCCGGACCTCAACAAGACACTGCCAGCCCACCCCGTCACCTCTGAGCCAGAGGAGTATTGGGACGACGAGGAAGAGGAGCAGGAGCTCTACGAGGAACAAGGCTACGTGACAGCGCACTCGTTCCGCTCACTCGGCGATAACACCACCGGTGGCCTAACAACGCTGCTTGCGCCCAATGTTACGGCCAACGTTCGAAGGGAGCTGGAGATGGCAGAGGAGTGGGTTTTGGCAAACCTGACAGAGGAGGAGTGGGAAGAAGATAAATGGGACGTGAGCATGGTTGCCGAGTATGGCGAGGAGATCTTCGCGTACATGAGAGATCTGGAGGTTGGTACCCAGTCACCTTGTCAGGCCCCCCCGTGCTCCATTGTTGACATTTTTTGCAGGCCAGTATGCTCCCCAACCCACACTACATGGACGTGCAGACCGAGATTCAGTGGTCAATGCGCGCTGTCCTCATGGACTGGTTGGTGCAAGTTCACCACCGGTTCTGCCTTCTTCCAGAAACCCTCTTCCTGACAGTCAACTACATCGATCGCTTTCTCTCGGTCAAGGTCGTCTCCCTGGGAAAGCTGCAACTTGTTGGAGCCACCGCCCTTTTCTTGGCCGCCAAATACGAGGAGATCAATTGCCCTTCGGTCCAGGAGATCGTCTACATGGTAGACTCGGGGTACACGGCCGAAGAGATCATCAAGGCGGAGCGCTTCATGCTTAGCATGCTGCAGTTTGAGCTCGGGTGGCCCGGTCCAATGAGCTTTCTCCGGCGAATCAGCAAGGCAGATGACTACGATCTTGACACACGGACGATGGCCAAATATTTCCTCGAGATCACCATCATGGATGAGCGATTCGTTGGCTGCCCTCCGAGCTACCTTGCTGCCGGAGCGCACTGTATCTCCCGTTTCTTTCTGGACAAGGGAGGTTGGGTACGTGGACTAGCCGCACTGAAAATCGAGCGCACTTACTGATAACTTGCAGACGCCTGCCCACGTCCACTACTCCGGCTACACGCTGAGCCAGCTTAAACCGCTTCTCCAGACAATTTTTGAGTGCTGCCAGGACCCTCGGAAGCACCATGGCGCAGTATTTGACAAGTACTCGTCACCTAAGTACCAAAAGTCGTCTACAATAGTCGCGGAAAAGATCGCAAGTGGGATGACGCTCTCTCTACTGTACGGCGCAGGTCCTCGATCAAGCAATTCATCCCTTTTCGATGATAAGCTGCGTGGATCCTACACGACGCCGCCTTGCAACCTCATCCCTATTAAGGGGTAGACAAGGCCATGTTGCTCTGCGGATGATAGCCAACTTGACCGGCTATATTTTTCTTTGTATCTATTCCATAACCGACCTAGAGAAGCGCTTCTCCGCTGGAACAGCTGCCCGATGGTCAGGGCGGCACAATCCGGGCAGTGAGCTCTGGGATCCTTTTACGGCGTTGCCGGGACTCGGCCTTTCGACTGATTTCCTATTACGACTTGGTGAGCATCCACCACCACTGAAGAATCGCGGCCTCTTCTCGATGGTGTACTCGACCATGCTACCGCAGACATTGAGCCGATGCTCTTACCCCTTGTCACTGTTGCTAACACCTGTCTTTCCGCATCAGATATCTGGGCCAGTCTGGACTCGGTCAGCCCAGGCATGAACCACGCGCTAGCTGGATCATGCCTATCTTGGTTCCTAGATCTTCCAGAATCTGGTGCTTACCTTAATGTTTTCGATCCTCCACAACACCGCAACGACCTGCAACAACGCCACAAAGTGATGAATTAATGAGATTAACGACGGCATCTCATCCCCTTTACTATGCGATTCCTCGCGTTGTCTTTATATATAATTTTGCCCGCCGAGAACGAAACAGTGTCTGAAGGGAGTGCTACGAAAGAGTCTTCGGGCGGCGTTGAGATGGGATATTCCTGCACTCGGATGAACACGGGACAGCCATGGTTGAAGCACCGATAGAGGGATTCAGCAGCATGGCAGGACGGCGTCTTGCGGGATGGGTTTGGGCGCACTTCCGTCTACCGGGTTAAAGAGTGGGCTTCATGTACGAGTATAATTTGCTTCAGGCCAGGCTTACGAACGGGATCTTTTTCTTTTCCTGCTCAAGATGGCGAAATATCACTACTAGCATGTCGGGGCGGCTCGTTTGACACTCTGGCAGAGGCGATAGCAACAGAGACGGTAGACCAAAAAGAATTTCCAGTATTCTGATGACATTGCAGGTAATCCAAGTAGTATATGTATGTATGGATTGCGTTTCCCAGGAATCGCCAGCAGCAAGCAGCAAACTGACTTGAGTCGGCCAGAGTCTTAGTCTAGTATAGTCTGCCGTGATCGCCAACCCCAAGGTGATCAAGCCAGTTAGCGACGCTAAACCTTTCCCACGGGGCAATTACGTGAGACCGCCTTTGCCACCACCTCAGGAACCCAACCAACGGAGGCACACTCGGTCAGGGGATGTCTGCGGTAGTTGCCGCGCCAATCATGTTGTCCCTCGGTTAATTCTGCGGTTGCCGGTTGCCAAGCCCAGCCTGTGCCCAGCCTGTCAACCCCCACTGCGCCGCCGGGAGTGCGGGATCGGATTGGATTGATTGAATCATTCAAGGGCTAAAAAAAAATTTGAAGCTTCGGAATAGCGCTCCACAGCCTTCCCAGGGTAGCCGGTCGTTGAATCTTTTCCCCAGATCCACTCATTCATGAAACCATCTGTCTCGTTATTCATCATCTGATCAAGCCAATTCTTGTCATAAATTTGCATTGGTCAGGAGGATCGGTTGGCGGTCTGCAAGAAAAGGCGGGAGAAGGTTTCTTTCTTTGCGACTAGTAGTCAACCTGTGCGACAGGTCGTGATTTTTTTCTCTTTTAGCTATTTCCCTCACTCGTTGACTCTAGCCGCAGAGTGACTCAACCCTGCGCATTTCGTTCGCGAATCGCACCCACTCACTGCGGCTTTCACTGGGGTTGCGATAGCACTTCAATCCATTCCGTGGCTTCGTCAGCGCCGAGATCCATTTCTTTCGCGACATTGGTTAATTGAGTTCGCTCGGGACCCGCGGCGTCGCCATTGACCATGTCAAAAGTCACGGCCGTGAAGGAGGCTGTCAAGGAGACGCTTGTCGGCTCCACGGAGCCTCCGCAGCTGTCAGCGCAGACCAAGGCGCGCTTCAACCGGCATGCCCTCAAGGACCCCGAGACTGGCGAGCTCTACCTCGGCGCTGAGCAATTTATCGATGCCATTGCCCCGCCGCACGAAGATTATGTGAGTCGCAAGCATTGTCGTTCGATTGTTTTCCTATTCCACCTCGCTTGGAAGCATAATCGCTGACGCGCGCATACTGCTGCAGCACAAAATCAAGCGGGAGCAGTACTCGATCCTGTTCAGCGTCGCCGATCGGACAAACAAGGGCAAAGTGACGCTTGCCGACTGGGCGTATTTTGAGAACCTCCTCAGCAAGCCCGACGCCGAGTACGAGATTGCCTTCCGTCTCTTCGACGTCGACCGCCTGGGCGCTGTAAAGTATGACGACTTCCGCCGCCTTTACGAGCTCAACAAGGGGCCCGACAGCCTCCCGTTCGACTGGGACTGCGAGTGGGCCAAGCTGTACATCGGCAGCAAGAAGAAGAGACACAGCATGGATTACCAGCAGTTCTCACAGATGCTGCGCGGCCTGCAGGGGGAACGCGTGCGGCAGGCTTTCCAGTACTTCGACAAGGACGGCGATGGCTTTATCGAGCCCGAAGAGTTTGAACGCATCATCAAGGAAACGTCCAAGCACAAGCTCTCGGATCACCTGCTCGAGAACCTCCACACGCTGTGCAACATCGCGCAGGGCAGCAAGGTATCGTATGCCAACGTCCGGGCGTTCCAGAACATGATGAAGGAGATCGATCTGGTTGAGCTCATTGTCCGTCGCGCCTGCGCCAAAAGCCCTGACGGCAAGATCACAAGGGCCGAGTTCCTCAACCAGGCAGCCAAGATCACTCGCTTCTCGCTGTTCACACCAATGGAGGCCGACATTCTGTTCCACTTTGCCAGTCTCGATGAGCTCTCGGGCAGGCTCGGCCTCAGGGACTTTGCAAAGGTGCTCGACCCGTCTTGGAGGAAGCGTGATGATGAGGCAGACAGCCGCGCTTCCGCCGCAGTCAAGTCTAAAGGGGCCCAGTTCCTGGCCCAAGCAATGGAGTCGGCGTACAACTTTGCCCTGGGTAGCATGGCGGGTGCTTTTGGCGCCTTCATGGTGTACCCGATCGATCTCGTCAAGACTAGGATGCAGAACCAGCGCGGCGCGAGCCCCGGCCAGAGGTTATACAACAACTCGATTGACTGCTTCAGGAAGGTGATTCGGAACGAGGGCTTCAGGGGCCTGTACTCGGGCGTCCTGCCACAGCTGGTGGGTGTCGCGCCCGAAAAGGCCATCAAGCTTACCGTGAACGATCTCGTCCGAGGGTGGTTTTCGGATAAGCAGGGCAAGATCTGGTGGGGCCACGAGGTTATTGCCGGCGGTGCTGCTGGTGGTTGCCAGGTTGTACGTCTGCCACCCTTTTTTTCCGGACGAAACCCTGGAATGATACTGATTGCCTTCTGTGCAGGTCTTCACCAACCCGCTTGAGATCGTCAAGATCCGTCTCCAAGTACAAGGCGAGGTGGCCAAGAGCGTCGAGGGCGCACCCAAGCGCTCCGCAATGTGGATTGTCCGCAACCTCGGCCTGGTCGGTCTGTACAAGGGTGCATCGGCGTGCCTGCTGCGCGACGTGCCCTTCTCGGCCATCTACTTCCCGACGTACAACCACCTGAAGAGGGACGTCTTTGGCGAATCCTCGACAAAGAAGCTCGGCATCTTGCAGCTCCTGACGGCGGGCGCCATCGCCGGCATGCCGGCCGCATACCTCACGACGCCGTGCGACGTCATCAAGACCCGCCTGCAGGTCGAGGCGCGTAAGGGCGACACGACGTACACGGGCCTGCGGCACGCCGCCAAGACCATTTGGAAGGAGGAGGGTTTCCGCGCCTTCTTCAAGGGCGGGCCCGCGCGCATCTTCCGGTCGTCGCCGCAGTTTGGTTTCACGCTCGCCGCGTACGAGCTCCTGCAGAACGTCCTCCCGTTCCCGGGTAAGCCGTCCGAGGCCAAGGTGGCGGCGGGCGTGGCCGAGGCCATGGCGACGCTCAAGGAAAAGGCCGTCGACAGCCCGTTCTACCGGTCCCGCAACGCGCTCAAGATCCTGCTCGACCTGGACGACAACTTTGGGAGGGTGCCCCTTGGTCCCGGGCAGCCGGGTTGGAAATCTCTGCCCGATTGGATGAAGGGCAATGGGAGGACAGCATAGGATGGTGAAAAGGATTCTGGCTTGAGTCGCAACTGAAAGTCCATTCCAGCCGGGCGAAGCGGCTTTTTGGCCGTGAAGCGGGGTTGAGATGGGGGTTACCGACGGACGGACTGACTGCCGAGTTTTTTCGCAACCCGCTTCGACCCGCCCCTCGCACGGCATGAATCAAACTTTCTGCAGCGGCACTTGTCGCGCCAATGCAAGATGTCACGTTCAACCATATCGGGAGGCCTGCATAAACCCTGATTGCATCCGCAGCGGCATCGAATGATTGTAATGAGGTGAGGGGGATCGAATTCGGGAGCCGGGTCAAGCCGTTTCCCCGGTTCAAAAGACCATTTGCATTGCATGCGCATCGCATCAGGGCGGGAGAGGCGTTTATTGGGTAGGGGCAATAAAGGGGCGATGATTTCTGTTTTGATTTCACTTTCCCTTTGTGCATACTTTTTGCTTTTTCGGGCCGTTTCACCCGCCATCAGCGCTGGGAAGACGTTAATGAGGACTTGGCGCCTCGACTGTAGATGAGAGAGATTCGATGTATCTAGTTTCGTTGTTGTTTCTTCCTTCTGGCTTCTGGAGAGGACATCTGGAGTATAAGCGATGGCGGTAGATAGCCGTAGACTGATACAGGGATACACCCGCAGACAGATACAAGCCAGCAGCTAGAGGATAGACAGTAGATAAATTCATGCTTTGCACTTGATCTGCAGTCCGACTTGACGAGATACTGCTGCTCCTTGGAGAAGTAAGACAAGGGATCAGTTCCTGGCTCGGTACACTAGAAGTCCCTGTTCCATGTGTATTCGCAGTCACTTCCGCTCGTTTCACCATCCATCCATCCATCCATCCATCCCTCCACCCTCCTATCCCATTCACCATCCCCTCCAAAATCCTCTCTCATCTCACCCACCCTCCCCAACCTTCCAACCGCCTCCTCTCGATCTCATCACGCGGCATGTACTTCTCCCCGACCCTTTCCCCCTCCGCCGCGCCCATCACCCCAACCAGCCACGCGATGTACCCCCCAAACCCTTCCAGCACCGCCCCGCCGCCCAGAGCTGTGGGCTCGATAATGACCTGGCGCACGCCGCGGACAGGTTCCAAGGGCCGGAGTGCATCGACGCTGCTGGCGCCGCCTAGCAGTGCGCCGAGGGTGCGCCGGAGGAAGATGGTCACTGACGTCGCGTTTGTGAGCAGCTGAGCCGGAGTCTGTGCCGTGGGTGTTGTTGCTGTTGCAGTTGCAGGAGCAGGAGCAGAGGATGCAGCGCTGGTGGTGGTGGTGGTGATGGTGGATCGCGGCACGTGCAGCGGCGGTTGAGGTTGAGGTTGGGGTTGGGTTGGTCCTCGTCGGGACGACGACGACGATGAATCGATCGGGAGGAACGGCTCGTGGTCGTCTAGTGCGAGATGCAAGCGCCAGTGCCGGATCTGGGCCGCTAGGTGTGGGCTGGTTACCGGCGGGTAGCAGTACCAGTACGAGTAGCAGTCCCGTGGGCCGAGGAGGGGGAGTTCGAGACAGGGTTGAGGTTGGTGGGCGTGGGCATCGAGGGTCAGGGTGAAGGTGTTGAGCGCGTAAAGGACGGGCGTGGCTTCGCTGTTGACTCGACGGTTGGTCTGCAGGATTTGGGGATGGAGGAGTTCTGGCCGCGGTGATGGTGGTGGTGGTGGTGGGTTGGAGGCGTGAGGATACGTGGGAATTCCGTGGTAACAGTAGTACTCGGGAGGTATAGCATGGATGGTGAGGAGGTGTTTGTAGATTTCGAGACGGAGTTCGAGGGGTATAGTGAGGAAGGTTGGATGTGGTTCGGACGTCATGGATTTTCTAGCCGTGAGCTTTGATGGAGTGCTATGTGAGATCCTGAGATTGTGTATCTTGAGGAATGAGTACTTGTCAAAGGTCTCTGAGACTAGGGACGACAGGCTTGCTAATTGGGTACAGGGAAGCTCGAGAGGAGGAGAGATATGAATTCAGGCATTTTTGGCACTGCGTAGGAATGACATCCTTGGCTTACTGGAATCAGGCAGGAGACCGACATTGTCCCGCATGGGTAACCATGATGCCTTCCACGAGTTTTGGATGGGAATCTCGACATCACGTTAAGTCACTGGCCCTCATCCACCAGGCTCTCTTCGGGCTTCAAGTACCAGCATGTTGGCGTGTAGGCAATGTTACACATGTCGATGGGCCCGGCTTCAGTTCGCGAGCCTCTATTTCGCGGAGGATGCTCCGTACTACCGTAGTCAAGTACATCCCTGCATGGCAAGCCAGCTGGGGACGGAAGCTTTATACCTATAGCTACGAATCAAATGATTGATTGAGAAGAAACGACTTTAAGCATTCTCATCCTACATCCAGCCCCGTAAGCTAGGTGCGGATGGATGGCTCTGCAGACCTCACTGAGCACATAGTGACATCGCGTACTCTGTCCAAGGGTTCAATTTGTCTAGACGTCACTAAGCCACCCAACGTCATACCAAACAAGGACAATGAATACCGAACCTCATGGCAACACTACGAATCTTCTTGGTCTACACGTCTCCATTACTTAGATCTGCCCCCAATGAGTAGGGGCAATTAGTATCAGCAACAAGTTTCAGTCGACTTTGTAGTGTTGATGGAAAGCATTCATGACCATTGGTGGATCGCTCCCGCTCCTCTCCATTTTGGCGGTTTGGAGTCGAGTCACTTCGATGCATAATGGAATGGAAGTGTTGAATCACGTAAAGCTCATGAAGTATGAAGCGAGTGGCATCATACGAAGGAGACATGCATGAGGTGGACTTGCTCTTCCCGGTACTCCAAAGAGTCATTCACCTCATGCTCCATTGCTCCTACCTCTCTGTCTTTCCTTCCCCCTTCAGTCCATTCCATCGTATCGCAGCTACTGAGCTCCGTTAGCGCTCACTATCGTTGCTGCCGCCTTTCAAGCCTGAATCAAACTCCGGGGTACCGAGCGCCTGCCGGGCTTCAAGCGCACATTCCCGACCGTTGTTTCCGTATAGCAATGAGTACAGGCTGCGCAGCGTCAAAAGATGTATGCACAGGAAGGCACCGACATGAAATCCTCCGCCAGATTGGTGATGCCTCGATTAACGGTAATAGTACTTAGGGTAAACCAGTCATCCAGCTGGAGCCGTTTACTTTTGTACCACTTCCCCAATTCCTCTTGTTGTCTTCACTTCCCACCACCCACCCGCCGCCTTCCCATGAAGGAATGCCTTCGCACCTTCTCCTGGACATCGGCGGGCAGGTTCGGAGTACTCGGCTCAAATACACTGCACCATACCTGATGTTTGGCATACCGGTTGACAAACTTCATACCTTAACTAATGGTATGCTGCAGCTCGCGTAGCAGGTAGTAGGAGACGGGACTCGATCGTCCATCGACAGCTCGCACCGTAGATTGGAGGCAACTGTCTGCCTGAGATCGAGGAAATGCCAAAACTGTCTTCTCTACACCAATTCTGCGGTAGACAGAGCACCGGCTAACTACCCGTAATCCAACGCTTGTCCCTCTTTTCTCCGTCCCATGTTTCACTTCTGCTGTAACATTGTAGGCATTGTAGTTGAGGTGATTGATGTCCTGCGAGGCATCCGACGTACGTGAAGATTCAAAAAACGACTCATGCAGCGCCCAACAACCAGGGCAGCAGCATCCTCCATGTTGAGCCTAGATTGTATGAGCCCGAACACAGGGTGACGAGCACCTCATTTTCTTACAGCATATGACTCGCTTACACCGTAGATCGAAGGTCGAAAGGTTTACCTGGTCAATCATTAGATTACCTGGCGCCAATGGAAACCAAGTTCCGGTCGCATCGGTTTGCCGATGGGTTTAGGCTCGGCTGTCAACAAATATGTTAATGTTTGGATGTCCGGTAATTGATGGCGAGTCGAGATTGTTTATTGGAAGCTATCGCCTGAGGATCGATTGTGAACAGTCAAGAATTGACCGGAGCTTGATTAGAGGAAGGTTTCGAAGTGTTGATGCCCTCATTAGAAGTTCTTACGCTCTTCTGCTGAGACCTCAAAAGGGCACACCAGGTAGGTACCTACCTACTTTACCTTAAGTCGAGTCGGAAGTCGACACGAGTACCGTACGGCACCTTGGACAGAATGGCATCATGGCAAAGGGCACTCCAGTCGACGGGAGTACATAGTACATACACCCAACCAAAGTACCGAATATTAAGCACACGGAAATCAAGCACGCAGCATTCAAGGACGCGGAGACCAAAGGACGCGGAGATCAAGCCCTTCCAAAATCAAGCACTCAAAAATCAGGCACTCAAAAATCAAGCACTCAAAAATCAAGCACTCAAAAATCAAGCAC